>NW_011494783.1:3183381-3265736 GCF_000754665.1 Bison bison bison
TTTTTTTTTTTGCAAATAACCTCACACAATAGCTTAAATATAGTATGATTCACATAGTTACAGGAAATCTTCTCTTTATAAGATTCCTGTCTGAGCGATTTCATTTACCATGGTTTCTTTAAACACCAGTGTCCCAACAACTGGGTTTGCATTTTGGAAGAGGGCATTTGAAGTGTGACTGCATCAAGTATAAAGGTCCCTGCCAGAGCTTTAGTCCCTAGATACAGAAGGAACAGATGCTCATCGTGATAAGTAACCAATCACGTCACTTTCCGAGTCAGGCGGTGATTGGTCACAGAGCATCTGTTACTCAGTTCACACAGGGACAAGACCTCAGAAGGCTGTTCTGGCCAGTCGGAGAGCTCAGAATACCTGTGGCTAAGTCCACTTTGTTTACAACATTTAGAAGTCTTTTGTTTGTTTATTGAGCTGTTTTAACTATTGCTTTTTTTTTTTACCGTCTTATATTTTTTAATTGAAATATAGTTGATGTATAGTATTATATGGTACAGATGTATAATACAGTGATTCATAATTTTTAAAGGTGATATTTCATTTATAGTTATTATAAAATATTGGCTATATTCCCTATATTGTACAATATATCACTATAGCTTACCTTTTACCTAATGGAGTGAAAGTGAAAGTCGCTCACTGGTGTCTAACTCTTTGCGAGCCCGTGGACTGTAGCCCACCAGGCCCCTCTGTCCATGGGGATTCTCCAGGCAAGAATACTGGAGTGGGTTGCCATTCCCTTCTCCAGGGAATCGTCCCAACCCAGGGATTGAACCCAGGTCTCCCGCATTGTGGGCAGATTCTTTACCATCTGAGCCACCAGGGAAGCCCTTTACCTAATGGCTTTGTGCCTTTTAATCCTCTCCCCTATATTAGCTCTCCCTTCTTCCCTCTGCCACTGGTAACCACTGGTTTGTTCTCTGTATCCATGAGTTTGCTCCTTTTTTGTTATATTCATTAGTTAGTTGTATTTTTAAGATTACACATGTAAGTGATATCATACAGTATAGGTCTTTTTAGCACACGGTTATTAATAGGTTTTGGTTGCCCTAGAGTCTGGAAACTAAAATTACCAGAGATTGAAATAAATATTTTATACCACTGAAAAGTTTCCAGGCCTTTTAATGTTCTCATTTGCAAGTTTCGTGATACTTACTGAAGCAAGAATCTGTACTTAACTGGGAGAAAGTGATTGTAGCATTTGCCAAAAATTGTGTAATTGTGTAAAAAGTACTTTTATATTTTCTTATGCTCCTATGCATTATCAAGAAAAGGGAAATACATTAGGACAGATGATTTTTTTAAACACCTTCTTCTTTCTTTTTCTAATCTCTGAGCCAGTTTCTTTGGGGTATAAAAGAGAAAATGAAATTTAGTTTGTGAATCAAAGAGTACATTACATTTGTCCTCCTGTTTAAAAACGTGTAGAATAATTTTTTAAGGAATCTTGAAAACTGCCACTGGAAACAGTTTCCAAATGAATGCTTAATCACAAATTTCCAATCTTCTGATTATATTATGATTTGGGAAAATGGGTTCATTCCTAAATTTAGTTTGTCTTGGAACTTTGCTCCAAATTAATACCTACATGATACGTGATGGATCTCCATATTTACGTGTTGTTCAGTCACTCAGCTGTGTCCAACTCTTTGTGACTGCATGAACTGAAACACTTCAGGCTTCTCTGTCCTTCACCATCTTCCTGAGTTTTCTCAAACTAATGTCCATTGAGTCAGTGATGCCATCGAATTATCTCATCCTCAGTCATCCCCTTCTCCTCCTGCCTTCAGTCTTTCCCAGCATCAGGGTTTTTTCCCAGTGAATTGGCTCTTTGCATCAGGTGGCCAAACTATTGGAGCTGCAGCTTCAGCATCAGTCCTTCCAATGAATATTCAGGACTAATTTCCTTTAGGATTGACTGGTTTGATCTCCTTAAAAGTCTGAGGGACTCTCAAGAGTCTTCTCCAGCACCAGAGTTCAAAAGCATCAATTCTTCAGTGCTCAGCCTTCTTTTATGGTCTAACTCTCACATCTGTACATGACTACTAGCAAAAATTACATGCAAATGATAACCACTTTAACAAAGCAAATTTCTCAACTTTCTTACTATTTCCATTGGGTATTCAGCAGCCTCTTAAGAAAATAATGAAAAATCACAATGAAGAAGAAAGTAGTAATTTGGGTTTGTTTCTTTTCTCCAAGTAAATTTTTCACTGAGAAAAACATGTATTTTTTTTCTTTCAACCAGAAGGTAGGAGAGGATGTCTTATATGTGCCCAATATTTTTCCTGAATGTTAGAATACTAGAGTGAGTTCAGTGAATTCTATTCTTACTATCTACTCCCTGAAATTACCCTTTCCGCATTGTTCACTCTTTCTCATCTCAAATCTGTGCATCATGCAGTGGTCAAGTTGGCAGGAATACAAGAATTTAATGTGTAAATTCAACAGTGTTAAGAGATGTATGAAATAGGCAAATTAGTTTTCAGTGGCTACTTTCACAATGGGTAGCCTTTAAATGATAATGACTTGGGTTAGATTCAAACCAGTGACCTAGAAGTTTCAGGTCCTGAAGCCCATTACTAATCTGCTGAGACATCTCCCAATGTACAGGGATACTTGTAAAATCGCTGACTTTAAAATTCCTTAAACTAGTCAGAGATGACATCGTAACCAGAAAATAAGGAATGTGTTTTTCAGGTTCCTGGAGATAACAGGCACATTTATGGTTTTCATCTCTAGTTACTGTCATCTCAGCAGTCTTATCTAGTCTCCTACACTCCCTGTTGTCTTGTAGAAATACTTTTCTGTCACAGTTTATGCTTTCATATGATAAACATTTACATGAAGACCTGTCACAGTTGCAAGCATTTAAAATGCATTTAGAAAATGCAACTTTGTGTTATATTTGAATTGACATTTTCCCTACATAAAAACCTTGAAAACATATACCAATAAAGGCCAGCCTCTTAAGAGCTGACCTCCTTTTATGCTTACTAAAAGTTTTCCTTTAGGAAATCTATCCTTAGATTGCCTAAGCTTCTAATCAGCACTGGCTAATTGTAGGTGCTTTCAGCTGGAGTGTGCAGTGAGGCAGATGATCAGCAAACTTAAGAAATGTTTAATTGCACTTGCAATTTTAACCTATTGTCAAACAGGGAAAATAGGATGAAAATGACCATTTTAACTGCAGTTAAGAAATAATTAAAATATTAATATATCAGGAAGAGCGTGGACCCACAAAGAACAGACCTCCATTCAGACATTGAGCTGTCTGACCTTGGACAAGTCACCTAGTTACTTTAAGCATTGGTTTGTCTGTAAATTGAAGATCATCGTGCTTTTAAGTGTGGTGGGGAAATGAGATGAGTCTGTGCAACCTACGTGCATGCTCAGTTGTGTCCAACTCTTTGTGACCCCATAGTCTGTAGCCAACTAGACTCCTCTGTTCATGGAATTCTCCAGGCAGGAATACTGGAGTGGGTTGCCATCTCTTACTCCAGGGGGTCTTCCGAACCCCAGGATCAAAGGAGAAATGAGACAGAAGCTCTAAATGGCCTAATGCAGTATAAGTCATATGACAGCTACTCAAGAAGTGATGGGTATTATGACTATTAAATTGAATATTAATCGCCTTGATGCTCATCCTACCATAATACCAATCAAAATGTAATCCTTTGTTTACCCTACAATTAACCAGTCAGTGTGGTGTAAAACTGCTATGAAACATCCCATCCATCGTATTCACCAAGGTTCCTTCCATTGAGCTGTAATATACAATAAAAGAGCTCTGGATTTGAAATCAGGAAAGTGAGTTTTAATTCTGGTCTTGATGTTTACTTGTGTGATCTTGAGCAAATCATTTAACACCTCTGAACCTTAGACTTTTTAGCTATAAAATAGAGACCTACTTTATGAGATCATTGGGAGAGTTACATAATATCAAAGAAGGTTGCATTTTGCTGATAGTTCAGGCATTTAATAGTGTTTAATTAATGGTAATAACTGCCAAATGTAGTAAATGCCTTCAGAAATTTATACTTGGAATTAGGTCTGTTTCCTTTCACAAACTGATTTATTTTTATATCAAATATTCTATCCCCCAGTGCTTTGAGTTAGTTGTCTGCTTTGGATACTGTTTTCCAAAATAATAATAATAAAAATAATACATATATATATATGCAAAAATTAATTTATTCAGTCAGATTTCTGTAATCCATTAGAATTATTTCCTCATATTCTCTAATGCATTTTTGAGTTTTTCCTCTTTTAATTTTTCATTTCATTTGAGTTCTTTTATTGAAAACAGTTGCTGCTGCTGCTGTTGCTGCTGCTAAGTCACTTCAGTCGTATCTGACTCCGTACAATCCCATAACCGGCAGCCCAACAGACTCCCCGGTCCCTGGGATTCTCCAGGCAAGAACACTGGAGTGGGTTGCTGTTGCATTCTCCAGTGCATGAAAGTGAAAAGTGAAAGTGAAGTCGCTCAGTCATGTTGGACTCCTAGCGACCCCATGGACCACAGCCCACTAGGCTCCTCTGTCCATGGGATTTTGCAGGCAAGAGAAAACAATTGAGGTATACATTATTACTAAGTTAGCCTAGGCTCCAGTGTCCTTAGAAGAGGGAAAGATGCTGGAAATCATTGATTTAGTTCCTAATTCTATCAGTATGGCAGCCTCTTTCAAAGGACTTACGCCAAGACTGTTCTATTCAGTGCTCCTGACCCCTCAGTAGGCCACTGTCGACCCATCCCTCCACTGGAGACTCCTGGACACACACAAGTCTGGCTCAGTCTCTTTTGGGTACACTTCTCCTTTCTCCTGGGTCCTGGTGTACATAAGGTTTTGTTTGTGGCCTCCAAGAGTCTGTTTCCCCAGTCCTGTGAAAGCTCTGTAATCATATTCCCCTGGCCTTCAAAGTCAAATTCCCTGGGATTTTTCAGTCCCTTTGTCAGATCCTCAGGTTGGGAAATCTGTTGTGGATTCTAGAACTTTCGTAACAGTGCGAGAACCTCTTTGGTATAATTGTTCTCCAGTTTGTGGGTTGTCTGCTTGGTGGCTCTGTGGTGGGGCTCACGTGTTATGCCTCCCAGGCCTGCCGCCACCAGAGCCCCTGTCCCCGTGGCAGGCCACTGCTGATCTGTGCCTCCTCAGGAGACACTCAAACACTCAAAGGCAGCTGTGACTCAGTCTCTTGTGGGGTCCTTGGGTCCTGGTGAGCACAAGGTTTTGTTTGAGCCTTCCCATCATCCCTGGCAGGTATGGGGTTTGATTCTAAACGAAATTTTGCCCCTCATACTGTCTTGGGGCTTCTTCTTTGCTCTTGGATGGGGATATCTTTTTTGGTGGGATTCAACATTCTCTGGTTGATGGCTGTTCAGCAGTTAGTTGCAGTTGTGGACTTCTCACAGAAGATGAGGGAACATGCAGGGAGAGAACACATCCCCACCCATCAACAGAAAATTGGATTAAAGACTTACTGAGCATAGCCCCAGTTGATTCCCTGGTGGCACAAATGCTAAAGAATCTACCCACAATGTGGGAGACCCTGGTTCGATCCCTGGGTCGAGAAGATCCCCCGGAGAAGGAAATGGCAACCCACTCCAGTACTCTTGCCTAGAAAATTCCATGATGGAGGAGCCTGGTGGGCTACAGTCCATGGATTCCCCCACAACCAGTCCCTGAAATCAGGAAGCCTCCACAATCCTCTCATCCTTATCCATCAGAGGGCATACAGAATGGAAACCACAGCTACAGAAAACTAACCAAACTGATCACTTGAATCACAGCCTGGTCTAACTCAATAAAACTTTGAGACAGGCTGTGTAGGGCCACCCAAGACAGACGGGTCATGGTGGAGAGTTCTGACAAAATGTGGTCTGATGGAGAAGGGAATGGCAAATCACTTCAGTATTCTTGCCTTGAGAACCCCGTGAACAGTATGAAAAGGGAAAAAGATAGGACACTGAAAGATGAACTCCCCAGGTCAATAGGTGCTCAATATGCTACTGGAGAAGACTGGAGAAATAGCTCCAGAAAGAATGAAGAGGCTGAGCAAAAGTGAAAACAACGCCCTGTTGTGGATGTGATTGGTGATAGATGTAAGTCTGATGCTGTAAAGAACAGTATTGCATAGGAACCTGGAATGTTAGGTCCATGAGTCAATGCAAATTGGATGAGGTCAAACAGGAGATGGCAAGAGTGAACATCGACATTTTAGGAATCAGTGAACTAAAAATCTACCTGAATGGGCGAGTTTAATTCAGAGGACTATAATATCTACTACTTAGGGCAAGAATCCCTTAGAAGAAATGGAGTTGCCCTCATATGCAACAAAAGAGCCTGAAATACAGTACTTGGGTGCAACCTCAAAACGACAGAATGATCTCTGTTCCTTTCCAAGGCAAACCGTTCACTATCATAGTAATCCAAGTCTATGCCCCAACCACTAATGCTGAAGAAGCTGAAATTGAAAGGTTCTATGAAGACCTACAAGACATGCTAGAACTAACACCAAAAATAGATATGCTTTTCATCATTGAGGACTTGAAAGCAAAAGTAGGAAGACAAGAGATATCTGGAGTAACAGGCAAATTTGGTCTTGGAGTACAAAATGAAGCAGGGCAAAAAATAACAGAATTTTGCCAAGAGAATGCACTGGTCATAGCAAACACCCTCTTCCAACAATGCAAGAGATGACTCTACACTTGTACATCACCAGACAGTCAACACTGAAATCAGATTGATTATATTCTTGGCAGCCAAAGATGGAGAACCTCTATACGGTCAGCAAAAACAAGACCAGGAGCTGGGTGTGGCTCAGATAATGAACTCCTTATTGCCAAATTCAGATTTAAATTGAAGAAAGTAGGGGAAACCACTAGACCATTTTGGTAGGACCTAAATTAAATCCCTTATGATCATACAGTGGAAGTGACAAATAGATTCAAGGGATTAGATGTGATAGAGTGCCTGAAGAACTATGGACAGAGGTTCATAACATTGTTTATGAGGCAGTGGTAAAAACAATTCCCCAAGAAGAAGAAATGCAAGAAGGAAAAATGGTTGTCTAAGGAGGACATACAAATAACTGAGAAAAGAAGAGAAGCAAAAGGCAGGCAAAGGAGATAAGGAAAGATCTATCCATCTGAATACGAAGTTGCAAAGAATAACAAGGAGAGACAAGAAAGCTTTCCTAAGTGATCAATGCAAAGAGATAGAGTAAAACAGTGGAATGGGAAAGACTAGAGATAACTCAGAAAATCAGAGATACCAAATGAATATTTCATGCAAAGATGGGCAAAATAAATAACAAACAGTATGGACCTAACAGAAGCAGAAGATAGTAAGAAGAGGTGGCAAGAATACACAAAAGAACTATACAAAAAAGATCTTCATGACCCAGATAACCACGATGGTGTGATCACACATCTAGAGACAGCATCCTGTAATGAGAAGTCAAGGGGGCCTTAGGAAGCATCAATACAAAGCTAGTGGAGGTGATGGAATTCCAGTTGAGCTATTTAAAATCCCAAAAGTTGATGCTGTAAGAATGCTGCACTCTATATACCAGCAAATTTGGAAAACTCAGCAGTGGCTGCAGGACTGGAAAAGGTCAATTTTCATTCCAATTTCAAAGAAAGGCAATGCCAAAGAATGTTATAACTACCACACAATTGCACTCATCTTACACACTAGCAAAGTAATGCTCAAAATTATACAAGCTAGGCTTCAACAGTATGTGAACTGAGAACTTCCAGATGTTCAAGCTCGATTTAGAAAAGGCAGAGGAACCAGAACTTAAATTGCCAACATCGTTGGATCATAGAAAAAGCAAGAGAATTCCAGAAAAACATCTACTTCTGCTTCATTGACTATGCCAAAGCCATTGACTGTGTGGATCACAACAAACTGGAAAATTCTTAAACTGATGGGAATACCAGACCACCTGACCTGCCTCCTGAGAAATCTGTATGCCGGTCAAGAAGCAACATTTAGAACCGGACATGGAACAATGGACTGGTTCCAAATCAAGAGTTACATCAAGGCTGTATATATATATATATATATATATATATCACCTTGCTTATTTAACTTACATGCAGAGTATATAATGTGAAATCCTGGGCTGAATTAAGCATAAAGTGGAAACAAAATTGCCAGGGCAAATATATCAATGACCTCAGATAAACAGATGACATCACCCTTATGGCAGAAGGCAAAGAGGAACTAAAGAACCTCTTGAGGAAAGAGGAAGAGGAGAGTGAAAAAGTTGGCTTAAAACTCAACATTCAGAAAACTAAGATCATGGCATCTGGCCCCATCACTTCATGGCCAATAGATGGGGAAACAATGGAAACAGTGACAGACTTGATTTTCTTGGGCTCCAAAATCACGGCAGATGGTGATTGCAGCAATGAAATTAAAAAACGCTTACTCCTTGGAAGACAAGCTATTAGACAGCTGATTAAAAAGCAGAGACATTACTTTGCCAACCAAGGTCCATCTATCATAGTTATGGTTTTTCCAGTGGTCATGTATGGATGTGAGAGTTGGACTATAAAGAAAGCTGAGTGCTGAAGAATTGATGCTTTTGAACTGTGGTGTTGGAGAAGACTCTTGAGAGTACCTTGGACAGCAAGGAGGTTAAAGCAGTCCATCCTAAAACAAATCAGTCCTGAATATTCATTGGAAGGACTGAAGCTGAAGCTCCAGTACTTTGGCCACCTTATACGAAGAACTGATTAATTGGGAAAGACCCTGATGTTGGGATAGTTTGAAAGCTGGAGGACAAGGGGACAACAGAGGATGAGATGGTTGGATGGCATCACTGACTCAATGGACATGAGTCTGAGCAAACTCTGGGGGTTGGTGATGGACAGAGAAGCCTGGTGTGCTGCAGTCCATGGGATCACAAAGAATTGGACAGGACTCAGCAACTAAAAGAACTGAGCTATCATTATGACCTTTGACTAGTCACCTCTGCTTTTCGACCTGTTGTTTTCTGATCCATTAAATGATGTTACTAATGTTGCTATTTTTATCAATGGCAAATGAACTCTTGAGCAATTAAGTGTATTTCAAATTAGAAAGTAGTGTTACTAAAGAATACCAGAATAAAGGCATTAGTATACATGAAGTTTGAATATTTGCCACCTCGTTTTGTGAAGCTGAGGTTAATATTTTGAGTTTAAGGGAAAATGAAATACTTTAAGAAAATACTCACAAAATTTGAAAGGTGAATGTTGATGTAGGAAAAGCAAGTGATGAAATTAAAACACAGACCCTCCAGAGAGCTGAAGAGGAGAGTTACTTTTTATAAGCAATAAAGAAAAGAGTTTTTCTGTGAAAGTAGTTGGGGTAATGTATGCATGGATCTTCACTTATTCCAGCACCATTTCTTGAAAAATCTATCCTTTTTTTTTTTTTTTATTCCATGTGTCTTTACTCTTTTATCAAAGAACATTTGACTATATTTGTGAGTCTTATTTCTGGCCTCTGTCTTCAGTTTCACTGATCTGTTCCTCTATCTGTTCACCAGTACTGTACTGTTTT
Source organism: Bison bison bison (assembly GCF_000754665.1). NCBI lineage: Eukaryota > Metazoa > Chordata > Mammalia > Artiodactyla > Bovidae > Bison > Bison bison. The sequence goes on from NW_011494783.1 coordinate 3,192,954, forward strand.
GTTCACTGTAAGTTTCTAATGTCCTGAAATCAGATACTGTGAGTCCTGTAACTTTTCCGGAGATACTGTGTTGACCATTCTAGATCTTTCCATATAAGCTTTAAAATCGGCTTATTAATATCCACACAATAAATTACTGGAATTTTGTTTGGGATTATATTTAATTATATTATATATTATATATATATAATTATATATATATTATAAATTATATATTATATATATTTATATTGAAAATTTATAGATCAAATTGGGAAGAAAGAAGATCCTAATGAGACTGAGTCTTCCTACCCATGAGAATGGATTATTTCTGTATTTACTTAGTTCATTTTTTATTTATTTCATCAACATTTTGTAATTTTTCTCATATAAATCTTCAGCATATCTTGCTAGGTGTCTACCTAGGTATCTTATTTTTCATATGCCAATGTAAATTGTTTTGTGTTTTTAATTTCAAATTCTAATTATTCACTGCTGGTATATAGGGAAGCAAATGACTGTCATATATTAACCTCGAATTCTGCAAACTCCTATAATCATTTATTCCAGGGGTTTGTTGTTGGTGATTCATTGGAATTTTCTACATGAACAATTAGGTGATCTACATACAAAGGCAGTTTCCATTTTTCTTTCCCAATGTGTATAACTTTAATCTGTTTATCTTATTGCATTAGATTTGTTCAGTTCAGTTTACAATGTTGAATAGGTGTGGAGATAGTCAACATCCTTGTCTTGCTATCTATCTTAAGAAGAAATCATTTTTACCATTTAATATGCTATTAGCTGTAGGCATTCTTTATGAAGTTGAGGAAGGTCACCTCTATGCCATGTTTGCTAAGAATTTTTATCATAAAAGGGCTAACTTTTCAGTCTTTGTTATCTGTTGATGTGATTGCATGATTTTTTCTTTTTGTAACTGACTGATTTGATAGATTACATGAACTGAATTTTGAGTATTGAATTAAACTTGCATACCTGGAATAAAACCCTTTTAGCCATGGTTTAGAGTTCTTTTCATACACTGATGGTTTATATTTGCTAATGTTTTGTTGAGAATATTTGCATTTATACTAATGAGAGGTTTTGGTCAGTCATTTTAATTTTTTGTAATATTTTGCTCTAGTTTTGGTATTAGGTTTATATTGCTCTCATAAAAGGAGTCTTAAATATTCCTTTTTCTTCAGTTTCCGGGAAGTTTTAAGGATTGTTTTTAATTCTTTTTTAAATGTTTGGTAGAATCCATATAGCCCTGGACTTTTCTTTGTTGGAAGATTTTAAATTAACAATTCAATCTCCTTATTAGTAATTAGTTGCTTAGATCTTCATTTTCTTCATGATCCAGTCATGACAGGTTGTATGCGTCTAGAGATCTCTCCATTTCTTCTAGGTTGTATGGGTTGCTGTTGTATGATTGTTCATACCAGTATCTTAGGTTCCATTGTATTTGTGTGGTATCAGTTGTAATGTCTCCTGTTTCGTTTATAATTTTATTAGTCCTTGTTTTTTGGTAAGTGCAGCTACAGTTTTCTCTATGTTGTTTATGTTTTCAAATAACCAGCTCTCAATTTCATTGATCTTTTCTAGTGTCTTCTTATGCTTTACATCATTTATTTCACTCCAGTCTTTGTTATTTCCTGCTTCCTCCTGCTACTTTGGGAATAGATTGCTTTTCTTTCTGAGTTCCCTGAAATGTAAAGTTATGATGCTTACTTCATTTCTTTCTTTTTACTTAATGTAGTCATTTACTGCCATGAATGTCCTTCTTTGGACCGTGTTTTCTGTTTGCCATAAGCTTTGGTATGTTATATTTTCATTTGTCTCAAGATTAATTAGTCTTCTGAATTTTGTTTGACCCATTGGTTATTTAGTAGCATATTGTTTAATCTGAGATGTATAGATATTGCAGTTGTATTCTTGTGATTATAGAGGAGTACTCTTGATGTGTGATTTGGTCTGGGGGAGGGCAAGCATTCCCTCCAGCATGTAGTCCCCAGTAGTTTTGTGATTAGGTCTCAGTCTTATAGTGAATATGGGCTCCTGGTCTGTGACCTTCGCATGTACTTTTCTCTCCTCTGTGTGATACAGGAAGATTAGAGGTAGTTGAAAATGTTAATTTCTCTTCCACCATAGGGAAAATTATAGGAGGCTGGACTTGGGCATTTCTCTTCCCCAAGACTGGTTAGGCTCTAGGAAAACCCCAGAGTGTAGATCCAAGTAAGTCTAGGATAGGCCTTTTCTAAAGGAACACATGATGTTCTAGTTGCTTTTCAGGTTTACTTTTCCTTTTCCCTGGGTGGAAACACAGGATTTTCATCCTGTCTTTAATCTAAGAACCTGGGGTCCTCCCTGGGGTCCTCCCTGGGGTCAATCGCATGAAAGTGTGAATTCCTCCTCCCAAAGCTGAACCCCCAGGGATTTTCATCTCTCAAGCTAGTCCACACTCAGTCTCCAATAACTAGTCAATTAGTCTTTAGGTTTTCCTACTGGCTGGCTCCGATAGTGATTTCTATGCCTTGTGTGTTGTGATTCTATGCATTTACCTGTCTCTTTGGTTTGCCTGGTGACATCAACTCTCTGATTAAGCTAAGAGTAATTACTGATTTTTTGTTTGTTCAATTTTTTTCTTATGAGAACTAGATTAATGATTCTCAAGCCCTTTACACATGTGAACAAACCAATTTCTTTTTTAAAAAGAAAAAGCAAAGTAAATTGGCAACAACTAGATGACACTTTAGTTTTCTGAGAGCCTGGCTTTTAAGAAGCCCAATGATACATAAAGGCACAGTACAAATAGGTTTATTAAAATTACATCTGACAGTGAAAAATTCATTTCTTGGCACTGAAAATATATTGTGCAGGGCATTCAATGAAAGGTTTTAAAGAATAAGAAGTCAAAGTTGTATTTACATCTTTGCAATGCATCTTTGATTGCAATAGCTATGTGTTCCTATAGAAAAGAAACTATAACATATCAATCTTTGTTTATCTCAAGTCTCTTTAGTCACCTCTGCATGCAGGTAGACCACCATAAATGCACACCAAATGCACAGCGAAGTCTGCAGTCCAGGGTTGGTATTCCTATAGCACAATTCAGAACTGAGGCACAATCCATCAAACACTGCAGACCGAACATATGCTTGCAAGCCCACCAGTGATAAGGATCCCAGCATCCTTTAAGGAAAAGTGAGAAACATCCCTAAAATTATTCTGGCCTTATCAAAGAAATACAAGGGCAGTGAAAAATCTGAAAAGAATGTGCACAGAATATTGCTTAGGTTCAACTTAGTATCATTTACCTGAATAATATGGAGTCAAGGCTCTGGGGGCAAAAAGTAGATTAAACAAGGACTTTTTTGTTTCTTTTCTTTTCTAAGTGATTTTATCAACATTTTGTTCTTTAGGGGGAAGAATAAATAAGACCAGAGGCTTATCTGATGGCGGCAAAGTTATTCTTTAGCTGGACGGTTGAGCAGGGCTGATAGTCAGCTAATATCCTTTAGGAAATGTCTACCATTACTAAAATATTTTTCTCAATGTTTAGTTAAGCCAGTAACCTCCATCCTTAAGATGCTCCTTGCTGTTTAACCATTTCTGGAAGCCTCTTCAGATTACCTGGACTTTAAACAATATACTTATTTATTTATTTGGCTACACTGGGTTTTAGCTGAGGCATGTGGGATCCTTCAGCTGCAGCATATGAACTCTTAGTTGTGGTATATGGGATCTAGTTCCCTGACCAGGGATAGAACCCAGACCCCCTGAATTGGGAGCACAGAGTCTTATATCCTGGACCACCAGGGAAGTCCCTCATCCTTGTCTTTTTGAACTGCAGGGCTCACTCGCTGCCCCGTTCTGCCTCTACCCTACTCACACGTGCGTCCTGCGGGCCAGTGTCCGTGCTGTGTGTGCTGTGCTAAGGCACTTCAGTCCTGTCCAGCTCTTTGTGATCCTCTGGACTGCGACCCTATGGGATCAGGCTCCTCTCTCCACGTTCTTTTCCAGGCAAGAACACTGGAGTGTGTTGCCATGCCCTCCTCCAAGGGATCTTCCCAACTCAGGGATCAAACCTGCATCATTTTTTAAAAATGTATTTATTTTAATTGAAGGCTAATTACAATATCATGGTGGTTTTTGCTATACATTGACATGTATCAGCTATGGGTGTACATGTGTCCCCTGATCTCGTAACCCCCTCTCAGCTCCCTGCCCATCTCATCCCTCAGGGTTTTCCCAGTACACTGGCTTTGAGTGCCCTGTTTCATACATCAAACTTGGACTGGTCATCTGTTTCACATATGGTAATATGCATGTTTCAATGCTATTCTCACAATTCATCCCACTCTCGCCTTCTCCCACAGAGTCCAAAAGTCTGTTCTTTATATATGTGTCTCTTGCTGTCTTGTATATAGAGTTATTGTTACCATCTTTCTAAATTCCATATATGTATGTGTGTGTTAGTATACTGTATTGGTGTTTTTCTTTCTGACATCACTCTGTATAATAGATTCCAGTTTCATCCACCTCATTAGAACTGACTCATCAAATGTGTCCTTTTTAATATGGCCAAAAATATACAAGCGGTTCATGCAGCTCCATACCAGAAAAATAAACAACACAATCAAAAAATGGGCCAAAGAACTAAACAGATATTTCTCCAAAGAAAACATACAGATGACTAACAAACACTTGAAAAGATGCTCAACATCACTCATTATCATAGAAATGCGTATCAAAACCCCAATGAGGTACCATCTCATGCTGCTCAGAATGGCTGCCATCAACAAGTCTACAAACAATAAATGCTGGAAAGGGTGTGGAGAAAAGGGAACCCTCTTACACTATTGGTGGGAATGCAAACTAGTACAGCCACTATGGAGAACAGTGTGGAGATTTCTTTAAAAACTGGAAATAGAACTGCCTTACGACCCAGCTATCCCACTGCTGGGCATACACACTGAGGAAACCAGAATTAAAAGACACATGTGTACCCCAATGTTAATCACAGCACTGTTTACAATAGCCAGGACGTGGAAGCAACCTAGATGTCCATTGGCAGATGAATGGATAAGAAAGCTATGGTACATATACACAATGGAATATTACTCAACTATTAAAAAGAATGCATTTGATTCGGTTCTAATGAGGTGGATGAAACTGGAGCCTATTATACAGAATGAAGTAAGTCAGAAAGAAAAACACCAATATAGTATATTAATGCATGTATGTGGAATTTAGAAAGATGGTAACAATGACCCTGTATGCGAGACAGCAAAAGAGACATAAATATAAAGAACAGACTTTTGGACTCTGTGGGAGAAGGCGAGGGTAGGATGATTTGAGAGAATAGCTTTGAAACATGTATATCATCATATGTGAAACAGATCACCAGTCCAGGTTCTATGCATGAGACAGGGTGCTCAGGGCTGGTGCACTGGGATGACCCTGAGGGATGGGATGGGGAGGGAGGTGGGAAGGGGTTCAGGATGGGGAACACATGTAGACCCATGGCTGATTCATGTCAATGTATGGCAAAAACAACTACAATATTGTAAAGAAATCAGCATCCAATTAAAATGAATGAATTAATATAAATTTTTAAAAAAGATAAGTGTCCTGCATTGACAAGCAGGTTCTTTACCACTAGCATCACCTGGAAAGTCCTACTGGTTGACAAATATTTGGAATATCATCCTTTAAATTGTAGAAGAAGCAAACTATGATGTCTGGGTATGATTTCAAGAAATTTCCGCCCCCCATCTTTAAAAGTTATTTTAGTGATTTAACCTTAGACAAGAGTGCCATTTAGAGTTTCATACCTTTAATTTCAATCCTTCAGTCATTTGGATGCAACTAATATCATTAAATATGATTTTAAAAATTGTATATATTATTCAATATATTGTATTAAATAATACAATATATTCATTATTATTATTATTGAACAACACATATATACTATTCAGTATATTATTCAATATAGTATATAATATTTCCAAAGCAGAACTGATAGAATGATATATACTCTGGTATCATATTGACAGATTTATTTTTAAGTTAATAACTGTATAGGTTTTAAAGTAAGCCATCCCCAAAATATTCTTTCTGCCAAGTCTTGCAAGCACGAAGGAGATGTCTTCCAATATCCAAGTAACAAGAAGCTCAATAATCTTGAGTGGAAAAAAATATAAAATATGTATGTGATCCACCTGGAAAGTGGTAGAAAAAAACACTATTTGAGTTGAAGTTCTTATCAAAACGAAATTATAACAAGAGTCAGGGAGTAGGATGAGCTTTGTTGAAGAGTGAATTAATCATTTTGAAAAAGATTTGCTTTTGATTACATGTTTAATTTTGAAGACAAGTAGCTATGTTTTGGAGAAGGCAATGGCACCCCACTCCAGTACTCTTGCCTGGAAAATCCCACGGACAGAGGAGCCTGGTAGGCTGCAGTCCATGGGGTCGATAAGAGTCGGACACGACTGAGCGACTTCACTTTCACTTTTCACTTTCGTGCATTGGAGAAGGAAATGGCAAACCACTCCAGTGTTCTTGCCTGGAGAATCCCAGGGATGGGGGAGCCTGGTGGGCTGCCGTTTATGGGGTCGCACAGAGTCGGACATGGCTGAAGCGACTTAGCAGCAGCAGCTATGTTTTACTTTCTTTAAAAGCATTTAAAAGCAAATCTTTTTCATTGTGAAAAAACAGCACAAAGTCTAATTGATATTAAATAATTTTTCTTGAAGGTAAGTTCTAGAGAAACCATTCAAATTGATATCCATTAATTCCTACATCTGTGCACTTCACTACTGCTGAAGCATTGTATCAAAATACATGAACAGAAATCAGGAAATATGTGTTAATTTTATCCTATTAAAAGGGCAGAACATTGCAAACTTATTTAGAAAGAGTTCTTTTGAGAAAGATTTTCCATACTCTAAGAGCTGTTCAATAGAATCTCTACAGTTATGGAAACATGCTATATCTACTTTATCCCATACAGTTGCCAGTAGCCACAAACCCGAGAGATGACAAGTGTGACAAGGGTCTGATTTTTAAATTTCATTTCATTTTTAATTATCTTAAATTTACATTAAACCATTCATGTGCCTAAGGCACTTCCTTGGACAACAGTTCAGTTCAGTCACTCAGTCGTGTACAACTCTTTGAGACCCCATGGACTGCAGCACACCAGGCCTCCCTGTCCATCATCAACTCCCAGAGCTTGCTCAAACTCATGTCCATCAAGTCAGTGATGCCATCCAACCATCTCATCCTCTGTTGTCCCCTTCTCCTCCCACCTTGAATCTTTCCCAGCATCAGGGTCCTTTCCAACGAGTCAACTCTTCGCATCAGGTGGCCAAAGTATTGGAGCTTCAGCTTCAACATTAGTCCTTCCAGTGAACATTCAGGACTGATTTCCTTTAGGATGGACTGGTTGGATGTGCTTGCAGTCCAAGGGACTCTCAAGAGTCTTCTCGGTTGGACTACATAACCATGTATTTCTGAATTTTAGTTATCTGAAATTTAGTTATCTGTAACTCATTTTAGTTTATTTAGTAACCCATTAACCAGAGTCTCCCATTTCTGAATGATTATTAATAGTGTCAGAATTTGTGTTTTAATAATTTTGCATGTCTTCCATTTTAATTTTCAGATGCTTGCTTTTAAGAACCTTGAACATACCAAACATATGTAAAAATACTGAAAACTTCAAAATTAAAACAAATTTATATCCATCCAAATAATACATGCATTGCGACCTTCCTGGTGGACCAGTGACTAAGACTCTGTGCTCCCAATTCAGAGGGTCTGAGTTTGACCCCTGGTTAGGGATCTAGATCCCACATGCTGCAACCGAAAGTTTGCATGCTGCAACAGGACCCAGCACAGCCAAAGAAATATTTTGAAAACACACACTCAGATAATACAAGCACTGACCACATTGCTAACATACACCAGGCAAACTTTGCTGTTGATCATCCATGCATACTGATAGTGTCTGGGTTTTTTTGTGAAACAAATCCTCAAGGGAATCTTTAAACATAAAGATTTTTTTTCCTTACAAAACAAGGTATCCTTCCAATAAATTCTGGACTCCTTGTTGTTATAGGGGAGAAAGCAGAGTCAGCACATGTGAGATAGGTTCTCCGCTTGTAAGCTCTCCTGGACCTGTTGTACACTAACATTTAGTCAATTAATAGGAACTTCAATAGCACTATTATTTCCACTTCTACTGACAAATTGATATCCTAAACTAAAATAAGCCACATGGCCTGAACAAAGTGAAACAGAGAGAATGGCCATTTTGTGGAAGGAATTCCAGGAGAGCTGGTCAAGCATAATAGCCTCATGGCATAACTGCAGAAATCAAACCAAGTAGATGATATTTAGAGATAGTAAATCTATCATCTAATAAAAGAAATATCTGTGGCCTCACATAGGCTGCAAGCTCATGTGTATTAGTGTTGTCTTGCATATACTTTATTTCTGTTCTTGTTCCTTTTATCTTTCAATGTCTCTCTCCCTTCTTTCCTCCAAGTCTCTCATTTTTATTTTCTTCTGTAATAAACTTGATCCATCAATGCTTTCTCTCCTTTCATCTTCAAGTGAGACACTTGTATAGGTCATATATCCATTCATTCTGATTGCTAGGTGAATCATATTTGAAAATTGCCTTTGAATAAATTGATAACAAGAAGATGGCCCTCTAAAAGGAAGGAAACAATGTCAAATAGTAAATACATTTTATACCCTGTAGCATTTAGACAGAATATTTTTGCACTGACACACATGGTCAATTTTAAAGTATGTCATTTCCACTCACTGTAAAAAATTGCTTAATTATGCCAACAGTCTCCAGAGTGCCACATATATTGTAAGCTTAGCTTCACTGCCCTGTCCCAGAAATTACATTCTAGGAGTGCTATACAGGGGGAGGGGGATAAAGGATGCTTTAAATAACATGATTTGGGATGGAAATTTGATAAATACAGATACAATTTTATTGTATAGAATGGTGAATTTAGAGGGAATCTTAGAAATTATTTGACAGACAAGCTGATGTAAAGATAGAAGAAGTGAGTTGTTCAAGGTCAGAATATAATTAATAGAAAGATCCTAAGTTCATATTATCAGACTCTTATAAATATTAAATACTTAAATATAAACTGGGTCTTATATTTGCCAAATAAGCTAGAGAACATGAACCTAATGTACAGTTGTGTGTGTGTGTGTGTGTGTGTGTGTGTGTGTGCGTGTGTGTGCGCATGCGCTCATGCGCATGCGCACACTCCGTCATATCTGACTCTGTGAGACCCCGTGGACTGTAGCCCGCCAGGTTCCTCTGTCCATGGAATTCTCCAAGCAGGAATACTGGAGTGGATTCCCTTCCCTTATCCAAGGGATGTTCCCAAACTGGGGATTGAACCGCGTCTCTTATATCTCCTGCATTCCCAGGAGGGTTCTTTACCACTAGCACCATCTGAGAAGCCAGTGCGTGGTTGGTTGATGTCAGATATTTCTGGAATCTTACGTATGTCAGGTGAACTTGAAAACAAACAGGGACAGTCAAGGAGCTTTGAGGAACTGACAAAGTAGAAATTCAGTCAGGTTTTCTATTAGGATATTAGGATAGAAACAGCCTTGAAATCTATCTAGGTACCATCTGTTGACTCTATAAGGTGAGCAAAACCCAAGCATAGTTATGGCTCTAAGACTGGGGCAGAAATGTCACCAAAAGCTTCTTTGCTGGCAACTTTTCTTTGAAAGGATGTTTCCTTCTACATAGGTGCTCAGATCCCTAAAGCTTCTGAGACATGAGATGCCACTAGATGATTTCTTGTAGGAAAATCAATTTTTGGAGGAAAGAAGGCTGAGGGAAAGAGTTTGGTGCATTAGAGGAATCATAAAAATTCAAGTAGCTGAATCAGAATAAGTAAGGGGAACAATGGTACACATTGAGGTTGGAAGGAGAATCAGGGCCATAATCTTACAGATTCAAGCATGTCATGCTAATAAATCAAGAGTTTAATCCAAATAAATTGAGAGGCCACTAAATGCACAAGTTTAGGATGCTTGAGATTAAAATGCATTAAATTTTATTGCCTTGAGGTACAAACTGCAAAGTTCAGTGATGGAGCTTTGGGCTGGCCTAGCAAAATACATCCTTGCAATGAAAGTCTCCCTTGCAAAAGCTAGCAAGCCTGACTCTACGTGAATTCAGAAATTTCAGGGATTATTCTAATAATCTATTTGGGTAGTGGTGACATATTAGAGGGCATTTCCAGAAGCCAGGATCAAGACCTCGTGTGTGTACCTGGATTCTTTAGGAGAAGGCTTATAAGTTAACAGGATATAAATACAAACTTCCGCTTCGATTTGTGGCCACCTCATATGCCCACCTCATCCCCTCTTGACTCCTAATGTTCCAGGTGTGGGGCTGGCTGTCCTGAATCGTGACAGCCTGGTTAACCATTGTGACTCCCAGAGATCATCTCCACGTGTCAGCAGGGCCTCTGCTTCTTGAATTTTTAGCTCAAAATAATCTTTGACATGGTCAGGTTAACTTTATCTGGTTCCTCTTCTTTTTAGGCCTCTTGTTCGATTCTCCGTTCAGTTGATGGAAAATCCTATGTAAAAGAAAAATTTATGTGCCATACCTTTGTTTGATAACCAAAATAAGAGTGTTCACTCAGTCTTTCAGGGGTTAATTCTGCAGGCCCAGCCATAAAGTCCGCCTTGATCTTGATAATTGATAGAGAAGTCTGAAGGGTAGGCACAGTGCTTTTCTTGCCATTTCACACAGGGAGCAGGTAACACAAAGCGACAGTTTTGATTCTGTATGCATCAGCTGCTATGATTTATGGCACCTGTTTGTATCTGTTACATGAATGATGGGCTTATAAGCCAAAAATAAAGCTACTGTATTCACACCTGAGGCCTGAGAAGTGACAGTTTGGTAAAAGAACTAGGGAAAACAAAACTCTATAAAAATGCCAAAGAGATAAACATTAAACAAGGAAGAGCCTGTGTCTTTACCTAAGAGTGTATTACTTTCTACCTAATATTATATAACTTAGACACCTCTGTTTCCCCCCTGAGCTATGAAGAACTCAGCTACTTGCTGCTACAGCCCCCTTCGTTTCAGTGCTCAGCACCTCACCTGGAACAGGTCTTCAATAATTACATGTTGAACAAATTGTTTAGCATATATACATGTCAACAGAAAATAAGGTACCACTTGACACTTTTTTAGTATCGTTTTTGTTCCCTTTTGATAAACTCTTTTGCTGAATGTTAAATACTTTAAAATAATTTTGAAATAATTGCATTAGTACATATAAATGAGCTTTTTAGCTTGAAGCATTAGCATGCTATTTCTAGAAATTATGTTGAAAGTGTTAAGAAATTAAATTACCCTAAAATGGCAGTTTTTTGCTCTCATCTTTGTTTAAGAAAAGAAAAAGAAAAGGTTGATTCTTAAATTCAGATACCTTGGTTGATTTATGAATGAAAGATGAATTAAATTTCAGAAGTATAAAGGTTCCAAGTCACTATGTGAATTAAGTATGATCTTTTAAGAGATTTGCAGGGGATTATTTTCTATGTATGAGCAGATAAAGTAAATCACAGCCATAAATAGCATGTATCTGGGTAACAAAATTGTGACTTCATCTGTGAAGACAAAGGGAAGGCTATGTTATGTGGATCAGATACTTCTTTTTTTGTATTATGGAATTAAAACATTCTAGAGGAAGCCAAGTTTATTTTAATTCCCTTTTTGTTGAGAAACAGGGGAACTGTGGACTTGTCGTAGGATTTGCCCCAAATCCTTAACTAGCAGGAAGCAGAATCGGAGCGTGTGTTTGCCTTCTCACTTCATCATCCTCACCACCGTGGGTCCTAATCATGAAAACCAATGCAGGTCTACCGCTCCATGCCAACCACTGATGTTAATAAGTCAGAAACCTAAAATAGAGGGAGATCAATCACAGTAGTGGTTGACATTTGTGTCTGGATTCAGAAGTCCAGGCCAGAAGGCTTGGAAGACCCTCTCATGGAAATGGGCCAGTTCAGGCTCTGAGTTGTGCCAGGGCATAACTATTCTGTCACTGAGTGGAAAACACAATTATGGATGGAAAGGTCCAGAGAATCACTTAGCTAAATAGCAGAGAGGCATAAGCAGAAAGGATCATGAGAAGCACTGCACAAATCTAAGTTTGATTCCTGTGAATACTCTGGTCTCCACTTGTGGTTTCAGCTTCAAGTGATTCAGTAGGTAAGTAAGATGATGGTAGAGTTCAGCAAGCTGAAGAAAGCCAGATTGAGAGAACTAAGAACTCTGGATGTGCTGGGTATCTTGAGAGGAGCTCAGAGCAGGAAGGGAGTCAGGTGGAAAAGCAGATTTTTGCTGCCCAAGCTCTGTTCAGGGTCCAGGAACTAACATCTGGCAGTTTGGGAAAGCACAGGCTGGCTCTGCACTCAGAGGTTTAGAGCAGTCCAAAGGTCAGTGTTTTAGAGCTGAAGCTCCTGTTTGCACAACCCATTGAGAGATTAGAGGATTTAGCCTGACAAGATGAGGATCCGGACACGAGGATCTAAAAGGGCCAGTTTGAACAAGGGCTATTGCAAAGGCAGGAAGGAATTGGCCAGTGACCAAGGCAGGAAGGCTGGTTCACACTGGAATGTGGTTTTGGAGGAGTGAGAGGTGCATAAGAGGGCTTCTTGGGTTGCTCAGAAGAATCTAATTGCCAATGCTGGAGAAGCTGGATACGTGGGTTCGATCTCTGGGTCACGAAGATCCCCAGAGGAGACAATGTCAACCCATTCCAGTATTCTTGCCTAGAGAATCCCATGGACAGAGGAGCCTAGTGGGCTACAGTCTAAAGGGTCACAAAAAGTTGGACATGATTGAGTGTGTGCACACACAAACACAAGAGGTGCATGGAAACAAGGGAGAGGAGGGGAAGAACTATGGATTTGGATCAAGTCTGGGACACAAATACAAAAGCTGACAATGGCCAGTCAGCTCTGGGAGACAGGAAGGAATCGTGGTGGTGGGATCTTCAGAACTGAGTCTCAAAGGAACTTAACAATTGGTGTTTGGAAGTTGCTGCATTGATCCCACAAGTGGGACAAGTGTACATGTGGGAAAGTATAGAACAAGGTACCTCGTTGTCTCAATATCTCCCTCCTACTGATGTGCATTTTAGGTACGGTTTAAAATTAGCCATCAGAACCGTATCTTCCCTGCACACACAGTGGCCTTAATAAGTAAGTAAAATCAACAGCTGTCAGCTCTTTACAGTTTCGTTGTTTTCATTGTTTTGTTTTCTGATGTAGCGGAGGAAGGGTGTACAGTGTATGGAAAGTCTATGGCAAAGACTTTAGGAGCACCTGCTGACCTCCCTTCCTTCCATCTTCACTGTTGTTGTTCAGTCACTAAGTTGTGTCCAAGTCTTTGAAACCCCATGGACTGCAGCACACCAGGCTTCCCTGTCCTTCACCATCTCCCAGAGTTTGCTCAAATTCATGTTCACCGAATTGGTGATGCCATCCAACCATTTCATCCTCTCTCTTCCCCTTCTTCTCCTGCCCTCAATCTTTCCCAGCATCAGGGTTTTCCCAATGAGTTGGCTCTTTGCATCAGGTGGCCAACATACTGGAGCTTCAGCTTCAGCATCAGTCCTTCCAGTGAACATTCGGGACTGATTTCCTTTAGAACTGACTGCCTTGATATCCTTGCAGTTGAGTGAAAGTGAAAGTCGCTTAGTCGTGTCCAACTCTTTGTGACCCCATAGACTCTGGGGACCACATGGACTGTGACCCCATGAATTCTCCAGGCCAAAATAGTGGAGTGGGTAGGTGTTCCCTTCTCCACCTTGCAGTCCAAGGGCCTCTCAAAAGAGTCTTCTCCAACACCACAGTTAGAAGACATCAATTCTTCGGCTCTCAGCTGAATTATTGTCCAGCTCTCACATCCAGATATGACTACTGGAAAAACCATAGCTTTGACTAGATAGACCCTGGTCGGCAATGTCTCTGCTTTCTAATATGCTCTACAGGTTTGTCATTGTTTTTCTTCCTAACAGCAAGTGTCTTCTAATTTCATGGCTGCAGTCACCATCCACAGAGATTCTGGAGCCCAAGAAAATAAAGTCGCTCACTGTTTCTGTTGTTTTCCCATTGATTTGCCATGAAGTGATGGGACCAGATGCCATGTCTTAGTTTTCTGAATGTTGAGTTTTAAGCCAGCTTTTTCACTCTCCTCTTTCATCTTCATCAAGAGGCTCTTTAATTCCTCTTTGCTTTCTGCCATAAGAGTGGTGTCATCTGCGTATCTAAGATTATTGATATTTCTCCTGGCAAACCTTCACTAAGGCAGGTTTATTTCTCTTTTCTACTTTCTTATCTTATCTGGTCTTTTACATGTAATTTACTCTTTAATTGTTTTGTGTCTGTATACACAGTGGTCCTTGCAGATGCTGCTTAACTTCATCCAGGTGGTCACTAACTTGGAATCAGTGACCATTGGAAACCTCTAAAAACTATGTCACAAGATTATATGATAGTTCAGGATAAAGGGTTAGGACTCCTTTCTTCAGACAGATCAATACATCTAGTCGTGGCATTGGGAATCATTAGTCAAGGAAAAGCTCTCCCATTGGCCAGTTACGAAGCACTGCAGACAGAGTGAAGATTCAGGTGTGTACCTGGTTCCCTGGGGCTGATTGCTCTCTAATCCCTCACTTAGCCTGGTGACCTTCTCCTCTCTCATATCATGCCTCAGGTCTAGGAAGGATACAGAGTTGGGCAAGGTATAGTCACTGGTCCTCTTTCAAAGATGTTACATCTATTTGGCCTATAGGTAATATACACATAATTATTATATATGAATAATATATGTATATATGTAAAAGTATCTATTATCTATCCAGATTGAAAAGGCTCTGTGTATGTTTTTACAAATCTGTATATATGCAGAAAATGAAAAACATATAAAAATGCATGTTACCATAGTACTGAAGAGAAAGATGAAAGATAATCATTTGGAGTATTTGAATTGAGTATCTGATTAAGATCCATCCACCATAGCTGTGAAAATAGTTGGAGAAAAAGAATAATTTTTATAAAAGTATTACCTTTAAAAGAGTATTAACACTTGATTTTTGTGTTAGTCACTCAGTTGTGTCTGACTCTTTGAGACCCCATGTAGTGTAGCTCACCAGGCTCCTCTGTCCATAGAATTCTCCAGACAAGGATACTAGAATGGGGCCATTCCCTTCTCTAGGAGAGCTTCCCAATTGAACCCTGGTCTCCTACATTGCAGGCAGATTCTTTACCGTCTGAGCCACCAGGGAAGCCTAAGACTCTGATCCTGGAAAGTATTAAAGGCAGGAGGAGAAAGAGGTGATAGAGGATGAGATGGTTGAATAGCATCACCGACTCAGTGGCCATACATTTGAACAAACTCCGGGAGACAGTGAAGGATAGGGAAGCCTGGCATACTGCAGCCCTTGGGGTCGCAAAGACACACACACAACTTACTGACTGAACAATGACAAATACTTGGTTATTCTGCCCTCTTGTGTGCCAGTTTATTTTCTGGAACACAAGAATTCTGATCATTTTTTTCAGTTTAAGATAAAAAAGGTAGCCTAACATCCACAACACATCTTGGCCAAAATTGATTATAAACAACATTTTTCCCCCTCAAATTACACCTTATTTGATTTTTGCAATGTACCTTTCACGTTTTACCCCTTTCTGTCCCTGAATTTGAAAGTCTCCACTCTGACTTCATAATAATGTGTTTTAGATAATCTTCTTGGGGTGTTTGTATCACCTGTATTTTTTCCTATTGGTTCACTGTTTTCTTTTAATACATACACATCCCCTTGATGTTGATCGCTTCATGCTGACCTGTGTTCCACCCTTCAAAGTTATTGCCAGAGATGAAACGCCCTTCCTAACCTTTACCTTGAAGTCCACTTGCCTCTCTGAAGTACTTCATTTGGTTTTCAAAACTAAAACTTGTAAGAAATCTCAGACTTTCCAGACCCTAAATATAATATCAGTGAAGCAAGAGAGAAAAAAAAAGAAAAAACGTATAAAGACAGACATTTATAAAAGGGTATGGTATAAAATACTCTAAGAATTAACAGGATGAGAAAAGGAAGTATTAAATTCACATCAAACAAAGCTTTGAACGTTAAAGCAAATGAAAGTGAAGGGAAGAAATCTATAAGGAAAGCAAACAATCTCTACTTCCTGACAGCTTCAGTTATTAATTAGTGTTCCATCATTTGCAGTAAATGCCTGATCGATTCTTTTGCCTCTCTGACAGGCCATTGGCTTTGTAGCTTGCTTCTTAATGGGAAATGATTCAGCTTGTCCTCGTGTTCATCATTCCGCATGAAATGATCAGCCTGACACTGTCCATAAGCCGTGCTGGCTCTAGGGAAAGTTGAGAGTTTGTTCCCAAATCCCAGTTCTTACCTCAGCACTTCCCTTGCCATCCACTGTTCCCAGTGTGGTCACTTACTTGGCTTCTTCCTGCCGAAATTGCTGGCAGAGCCAATTTTATACTGCCTTTGAATTATAACAAATTCTTTTCCACTGTGACTCCAGCCAGGATTTCCTGGTCGTTGTTTGTGTCCATCCCAGCATAGAGCTCGGGACACTTCAGATAGAACTAAGGTTCTAAACACAGTAGATTTAAGCTGAATCCTGGCTCTCTTGGCCACTTGGTGAGTGACACTGGACAGATGACTTCTTCTCTCAAGACTCTGCCTACTGGACTTCCTTGGTGGTAACTGAGAAAAACCAAGGCATGCTTATACAAATGCCTGATGCCACATTAGTGAATTTCCTCACTATTCCTTCAGAATGTGTGACACAGAGGGAAGCACTGTGCTAGATAGACGGTCTTGACAAGTTTGACGTTCTGGACTCTAGGTTTTAGCCCTGTTAAATGTACCATCAGAAGCCAGTCACTTAATCTCTTTGCTTGCCAGTTTTTTTTTCATCTGTAAATAGGAAGTAATGATGCTCTCCCACCTGTGAAAATGGTACCTGTGAGAAGAAAATGGGATAAAGCAAGTACAAGTTTTTAATGCTCTGAAACTCCATAAAGTTCCAGATACTGTGACATAGAGCAAGTCCCTGGGGCTTTGATGTATACGTACAGCAAGAAGGGCCTGTCACTCAAGACCTCATCTATTATCCAGGATTATTTGTCTGTCACCTCTCTCATCTTTTCAGGGGCTAATGTAGCTGGACCTCTCACACTGCAGTGGCTCTAGTTTTGATTCATGTACAGTTTCAGCAGCAAACAAGTCTCCATAGACCTTATATTGAAGTCATTTTCGTTTACCACTGGGAGAAAAAAGAATATCACCCTGCTCAGATTGATAGGCAGAAACATGTTGCTTTTGATGAATCACGAATGCAGGGTTCTCCAGGATCATAGCAATTATTATGTAGGAAAAGACTATTGGTAGAAGCCAAGATATAGGCCCTTTTGTATTTCCATATTTTGGCCTAAAGAATATTAATTGCCTATCTAAAGGACTTGGGTCTTTCCCAGTGGCTCAGTGGTAAAGAATCTGCCTGCAGTGCAGAAGATGCAGATTCTATCCCTGGGTCGGGAATCTCCTGCTGTAGGAATGGCAACCCACTCCAGTATTCTTGCCTGGAAAATCCCAGAGATAGAGGAGTCTGGCCAGCTACAGTCTATGGGGTCACAAAGAGTTGGATACAGCTGAGTGACTGATCCCAGAGCACATCTAAAGGACTTGTAGAAAACACAGGATCCCTCCTTTAGCGCCCTGTGAGCTCTTGGTATGTGGAGGTCTGTCATAGTCCTTTCTCTGTCCCCAGTGTTGGCTCCAAGATTTGACCCAAGGATTCAGAAAATGGTCAACTGCTCCTAATGGCATCTTCATTGCAGAGTTGGGTCTCCGGGAGTGACGACTTACCCCAGCAGGAGAGGGGCAGAGCAGTAGCAGTAGGTCATTAACATGCTCTCTCTGTTATTCACCTACTTACACTGAGGTTGAAGCAGGTGGAAAGAACACAGGTTTTTGGCACAAGGGACAAAAAACCTCAATGATGGTACTTACAGCTAAACTATGGCCTGAAACTTTGCCCAGATCACAGCTTTGAGCTGTGTGGCCCACTGACAAAAAGGCGAAGTCTGCAGAGAAAAGGGTAGTTTGGGCTGACTGGGCTGCAAGAAGGCCCAACCCCAGCCCAGCCTCAGGGTATCCAATGTTGGTGAGATGTACTTAAAACTATTTCCCTCCTTGAACTGAAAAGGTTCAAGAAATCAGAGATAAAAACTCTAGACCCTCCAACAGTACTTAGCCCTGAGAGGTTTTTGTTTGGTCAACACTTCTAAATTACCCACAGTGTGTTTCTAAAAAGGTAATGCTGCGAGACAGCTGTGCTTTGTTACAATACAACCAGCTTCTCTTCTGAGACCTCAACGGGGCTTGATAAATGCCTTTATGTTGTGTTTGCCTCTTGCATGCATTTGTCTGACACACCTTGGCCAGATAATCAGGTGAACATTTTAGGAGTCTATCATTCGATGGACTCCCTGGGTGATTTTGGACAAGTCACTTAATGTCGCTGAGTCCCAGTCTACCCGTCTCTCCTGTGGAGACGGTAATTATAATACCTGTCTGCCTATATCAATGGTTATTAGGATCAAAGGCGATCAATATGTGAGCATGCTTTGCAGTCTTTAAGCAGGAAGAAGTGTTCATTAGTGAGGAACAATGCAGCCTGCTCTAGGTAACTGCCAGATAAGGTCATACCTCTATTATGCAGTTATAGTATTGGATAATACAATGCCTTCAGTAATCAGGAAAATTAAAATAAATGGGGCCCCCAATTACATCCAGAAAGACATCCGAGAAGACAGACTTTTATTACAGGAGAAGTCTGTGGCAAGATGCAAAACAAGTCCGGTAGGCTTTATTGATTGGCTGTGAAATGCTTTCGTTGACTGTATTAGTAGACGTGCACTTGGGTGGATTTTCTTGGGTGCAGCCACAGAGGGGAAGATTCTTCTGTCTGGTTCACATGTTATTTACAAATAGTTGACTATCAATTGCCAACAAGAGAGACATCAGAATATTCAGAGGGATGTGAATGGGTTTGTGTCACAAAATGTTTAGACTTAAACCTCCATTTAAATCGGACACACTTTCCTTTAGGGCACCTTGATTGTATTCGTGGAGTAATGATGACAATGACAAGGACAGAAAATAGCCATTTTTTGGTGTGCCAGACACGCTTTTCAGCTCCTTAGTATTTCCTGTAGTACCCCACTGATCCTGGCGATTTGGTAACATTTAATCCACATTGTACAGGTGCTGAAACAGAGGCTTAGCGATGTTAGTTGCCTGTTCAAAGTCATACAAATGACCAAAGGCCTTGTCAAAATAGGAATGAAATGACTTCAGATCATTAAGCAACTTATTTGAAATTGATTTCTGATGCTTATTCAGCATGTTTAACAAATAAATGATACTAAATAGAAAACACATTTTAGGCAGCAACCCAAGAGCCAAATATTAACATGCACAATCTTCATTTGCTGTGGGCGCTTCCAACTTCAGGTGTTCTTTTAATATTCCATATGCTCGTACGTTTTGTTTACCATCTGCATAGCTGTAAACAGTCGGTGCACATGTTATTGACTGGACTAAATATTTACACTGTCACATGATAAAAATCTCCGTTGTTTTCCTACAGTTGCACAAGTTGTCTACTCGCCAATGAAATACAATGGATTTCCTTTTTGTTCTCAGCAACCTTAGGCTATCCCCCACCCCGCGCCCCCACCCCAACCAGACCGCCAAAAAATAGGTTCTTAAAAGTGAGGACTGGAATAAAAGATTCCATGGCTGGTAGTCAGTAGCCTCATTGACTGGAAGACTTGTGTCTCTCGGTGGGTAGCTGTGCCTGTGAGTGCCAGGGTTTCTGTAAGTCTGATAAGTAAGGAAAAATGGCATTCAGCCACCAAAAACAGCATTTATTCCTTAAACAATTTTCCATGTAATTATAATGAAGGATGCTGGATTTTATGCTCACCTAAAGAGCAATGAAATGATTGAAAATAGCAAGTTTTACTTTTACAACGTAGGAGCAATAAATAACTCTGAGTCCAGCTGACACTATCTGTTATCATTCAACTAAATAATCATTGCAGTTGGGCTGAGAACATACCTGTCTCCATTTTCTTTTTCTTGTTTTTCATTTTATTTTTTGATAGTTAATTACTTGCTAACAGGAGCTTCCCCTCTCTCCCAACAAGAAATCATAAATACAGAGAAAATAATAGCCTCTTCTCCCAGAACGCTCACATTTGTCTCATTATTTGGTTTCTGTGACCATTATTTATTTGAGAAGGTTTCTCTCTGTGTTCCAAATCTGCCCAAAATTAAACTTATGACTTCTGTCTTCACATTTATTACGTGGTCTATTTTTATTTTATAGTGATTTTCCATTCATTCATTGAAAGTGGCATCTGCTTTTCTTCTAGAATTTTCATAGTCTTAAGATGATTCACATGATTAGCAAAGGAAAATGTCTGTCACAAAAATATTTGTTGTTATTCAGTCCCTAACTTGTGTTCAACTCTTTGTGACCCCCTGGACTGTAGCCTGCCAGGCTCCTCTGTCCTCCACTATCTCCCTGAGTTTATGCAAAAATATATCCCTCCATTTTTCATTAAATCTTGTTTTTCCCCTATACATGTTAAAGCATTAATAGTATTTTTTCTCACTACTCCCCAATGCCAAAGGTTCTGCCTCTTGGCAGTCTTCATAAGTGAAGCTTGCCTGTATAGAATGTGGACGGTCAAGCCATTTCTTTGGCCCTTTCAGTTCTGTTCCATTCTAGGCTTCAACATATTTTTTTTTTTAATTCTTTAGTCCAATAGTCACATTTGCTGAGACTGTGAATATGTCCAGTACCACCATTGGCTTTTAACATAAAAGAGAAAAGCCAAGCTGGACTTGTCACAAATAACACTAAGGCTGCCGATCTGAGAAAATGCGGTTTTAGCAAGTTCTAATCTGTATGCCCTGAAACAACTCTAAATGGAATAAACTGAGAGAAATAGAAAAGAGTTGAAGATAAATGTGGCATCCAATGTGATGCAATTCTTCTTTTTATTGCCTGTTTTTTTTTTTCAGACTTCAGTGTGAATGAGTTGGAATTTTGTTAGAAATCCACATTTCAGTTCCCAGGCAGATTTACAGATTTTAAAACAGAGCAAAACAAAACCACTTTAGCAGTTACCTCTGTCTTTGAGAACACCTGAGACTTTATTCATATTTTTCATTATCTCTCGATGGTTTGCTTCATGTTTTTGCTATCTTTACATATTACATATTTCTAATTGAAAAGGCACAGCTTGTTTGTCCTTGAATTCAATTCTCAAAGACATTTGAAATCTCTCTCTCTCTGTTTACCCCTCTTTAATATTTTGTGTCTAAAGTAGGTAACTTTTTGGTTTTGTTATTCTCCAAAAAGAAACCATTGTTGAAAAAAAACAAAAAACAAGAACAAAAAATATCTATAATAAACTGGTAGATGTCCCAAAACAATTTTTATAGCATAAACCCCAGGGAACAGCTGCCAGCACCTCTGGCTTCCATTACATAAAGATGCATGGTGATCCAAATGTTGGCATATGGCAAGAAACATCTATTGAACTGAATGTATTGAGTCCATTACTTAAAAAAAAAAAAAAGGTGATTTTCTGGTTTCACAATTGTTTATAAAAGAAAGTGCTTCTGCAGTCTCTTGCTTTATTATCCTTCTATAAAACTTTTTTTTCAGTTATTTTAGCAAGAGAGAACCAAGGCCTCTGGTTTGGTGTACATTTCTGATGTCTGTGGTTCTTATCCGCATTGTCTACTTCAAAATGCTGTCAACATAGTTTTTCCAACCCCATTTATCATCCTATAGAGGAGCACCTCTCTCCTCGCTCACTTTAGAATACCTGAGCTTGCTAATGTTTTGACTTTCCATAATACAAAAGAGTCTGGTAGCCTCCCTAGAGAAGGCAATTATCTATTATGCTTCAGGGACACAAAAAACAGCTCATGCAGGAAAGTGCCTACAAACTCCGTTCATGCTGGGGCTGACCCAAATCAATTTTAGATGCCGACAAATACAAATTGAGTTCTGGATAGAAGGTTAAAAACACCACTTTTTTTTTTTTTTTTTTAAAGAATTATTCTTCTAGGGGAACTGCAAATATTGAATCATCTTCATGGTGATTACTAATGTTCAAGGGAACTCAAAAATAAAAGAGACACCTATTTTGGAGTATCTCACTTCCCTTCCCACACAGCGTGTGTTATGCATTCATGCTTTTTTAGTAGATCGTGTTCCTTTCTTTGGTTTAGTTCTGTAAGTTTGCTGTTTATGGTGTATGTTAATAGTGTATTACTGAATCTATAAAAGGTGTAAGGCATTAAATACAGAAAGCAAACAAAACATTATTACTAAGATATTACTGGGCTGGCCAAAAGGTTTATTTGGACTTTTCCATGAGATGTTATGAAAAAACCCAAGCAAACCTTTTGGCCAACCCTGTTTGTACAAAGAGAGAGATTATCTGCTTAAACATGTCAACCTGTAGAGTATGCACTATTTTGTAAGGCATACAACATGAACGGTGGCTGAGAGAGGGACATCTGGATCCTGCCTTAGATAAACCCTGGCCCATTTGCACCCCATAATGCTTAACCGTGATCTCTACCTCCCAAGCATTGTGCATGCACACTAAGTTGCTTTAGTCATGTTCGACTTTTTGTGACCCCATAGACTGTAGCCTGCCAGGCTCCTCTGTCCATGGGATTCTCCAGGAAAGAATACTGGAGTGCATTGCCATACCCTCCTCCAGAGGATCTTCTGGCCCATGGGGGCAGAGGAGAGATTAGTACTGAGTTGTACTGAAGTGTTATCAGTGCCCTACTAACAATGATCATTGTTCTATTTCATTAGAAAGATAATCTAGAGATAAATGCAAAGATGTACAACCAGCAACAATATTTTTTTCTTATCCGTAAGGCATGAATGATCCAAGGAATTTTAATCTAGTTCTAGCTGGTGAGGTACATTGATACGGATAGGACTCCTTGGTCCAAGGGATTGGTGATTTAGAAAATTTACTGGATAAATTGCCATTATTAGAAGACAGTGAGTATTATACCAAAAGTGTATTATGGGTTGGTGTTATCGGTGGAATTGTGTTTCAGAGAAAGGGGAAGACCTGAACCTTGGTACCTGTGAACATGACCTTGTTTGGAGATAAGCTGTTTACAGATGTCATCCAGTTAAAGTGAGATCGTTGGGGTGGGTGTTAATTCAGCTTGACTGGTATCCTAATAAAAGAGGGAATGCCATGGCAACCGAGGTATAGGGGAGTACAGTGATGTGAAGGTGCACGCAGAAGCTGGAGTGGCATTGTCACAAGTCAGGAAACACCTGGAAGCCCCCAGAAACTGGAAGAGGTGCGGAAGGAGCAGAGTGAGAGCATGGTCCTACCCACACGTGAATTTAGTAGGTTTCACACTTTTGTTTTCAGAACAGCAAGACAATATATTTCTGTTGCTCTCCATCATCCAGTTTGTGGTACCTTAATATAGTAGCCTTAGGAAACTAATGTCCTTAGTAACCTTTTCCTTAACATTTAGAAGTATACCAGTTATAAAATATTCACAAGTTGGATCAAAGAAGTTGAGCAGAATTATGGCATTTAAAGGTGCAATTAGATTCAATTAATAAACTGCAAATGAGAAGCTTTGTCACTAGGGACTGACCTGGGAAGGACTATTAAGATTATTTGAAGAGTATATTTTGTATTTAGAGAAATTAGTTAAAATGGTCAAGTCGATTTGTTCGATAACATTTAGTGAATTTATTCTATCCCTATTTCTTCCAGAAAAATAAGGATACAAAGATAAATAAGATGTGAGGTTAAAAATAAGGTTCTGTGTGTAACAAAGAGCGGATATTTCCTTTTGGGAATCTTTTGTGAAATTTCAGAATTCTATGCAGGCTAGTAATACATTGTTTTTCCAAAGCTCAGATGTTATAGGAGTAGAATTGCCAGGTAAGATAAAGAAGACTTAGTTAAAATTTGCATTTCAGGTAAACAGCACACTACACACTTTTTTTTTTTTTAGTATAAATGTGCATTATGCAGTATTTCTGTATACTTGTACTAAAATAAATATTCACTATCTGAAACTCAAATATTACTAACTGTCCTGTATCTTCGTTTGCTAGATGTGGCAACCTAAGTAGGGGTAAAAGTCATATTCAGGAGACCCAAGAGGAGAAAGCAAAGAATTATCACCAGAAAGTGTCTACATTAACTTAAATCCTGCTACCTACTGTCTACTTTCTATATCAGTTGGTCTGTAATGATTTTTGGAGTGGTTTGTACTTACTCAAGTCTTAGGGAGATTTTAGTAATTAAATGAGGTAGCCCACTGTGTGTGTTGAAATGGTTTCTGTTTAATAGTCAGGGCCCTGTAAATGTTGCATAAGATTTTTTTTTTTTTCATCATCAATATAATGCTTAGTAGAGAACTATCTTGTGTTCCAAGTCAGGATACAAGAGACGGCTGCGTGCCTGAATTTAATAACTATCCTCTCTAATCCATTTGTGAATGCTAAATGTCAGCTCTGTGAAGAAAAGATGGGTTTTGTTTTGTTCCCTTTTGTTTAATCACTCTGTAAGCTCTTGATTTAGTGCCTGGTGAGGCATCTGACATTAGAAACATCCAAAAGTCCTCCTGTTGAATCTGGATGTTGACATCACCAGTGTATTCTTTCCCCAGGGCTACTGTATCAAAGTACCACATCCTGGGTGGCTTAAAACAGGAAGTTTATTCCCTTACCGTTCTGGAGGCTGCGAGTCTGAAATGCAGGGATTGAAAGGATTGGCTTCTTCTAGAGGTTTTGATGGTGAATCTGATACATGCCTCTCCTGGGTTCTGGTGATAGGAATCTCCGGTCCAACTCTGGCGTCCCTTAGGGATCTCTGAATGATTTCTGATGCTCCTTAGGGATATCTGGCTGGTACTTTTTACCTTGTGTCAGAGCAACCCCAGTCTCTGCCTCCATCTTTCCATGGCTTTCTCCTTTGTGTGTGTCTGTGCTTCTTCTTGAGGGCTTCCACGGTGGCTCAGATGGTAAAAAACCTGCTTGCCAATGCAGGACACATGAGTTAAATCCCTGGATTGGGAAGATACCTTGGAGAAGGAAATGGCAACCCACTCCAGTATTTTTGCCTGGAGAATTCCCTAGACAGAGGAGCCTAAGTCTCTGTATCTTCTTATCAGAACATCCATCATACTGGATCAGGGCCCAGCCTAATCCAGTATGACCTCATTTCCACTTGATGGTTGTCAAGACTATATTTCCAAATAAGGTCATCACAGTACTGAAGGGTAGGACTCTGATATATATTTGGGGGGCACCTAATTCAGCCCACAACTATCTTGTAGCTACACTTCAGAGCTTTTTGAGGACCTCAAAGTTGTTTTTTATAACAATAAATATGCAGACTATTGTAACTTTTGAGATGTGCTATGCAGTTCAAAGGACAGAAACGGTATGGACCTAACAGAAGCAGAAGATATTAAGAAGGGGTGGCAACAATATGCAGAACAACTATGCAAAAAAGATCTTCATGACCCAGATAATCACAATGGTGTAATCACTCAACTATAACCAGACATCCTGGAATGTGAAGTCAAGTGGGCCTTAGAAAGCATTACCACAAACAAAGCTAGTGGAAGTGATGGAATTCCAGTTGAGCTATTTCAAATCCTAAAATTTGATGCTGTAAAAGTGCTGCAGTCAATATGCCAGCAAATTTGAAAAACTCAGCAGTGGCCACAGGACTCGAAAAGGTCAGTTTTCATTCCAATTTCAAAGAAAGGCAATGCCAAAGAATGTTCAAACCACTGAACAATTATACTCATCTCACATGCTACCAAAGTAATGTTCAACATTCTCCAAGCCACGCTTCAACAGTATGTGAACCATTAACTTCCAAATGTTCAAGCTGGATTTATAAAAGGTAGAAGAACCAGAGATCAAATTGCCAACATTTGCTGGATCATCAAAAGAGTTCCAGAAAAATATCTACTTCTGCTTTATTGACTATGCCAAAGCCTATGACTGTTTGGATCACCACAAACTGTGGAAAATGCTTAAAGAAATGGGAATACCAGACCACCTGACCTGCCTCCTGAGAAATCTGTATACAGGTCAAGAAGCAACAGTTAGAACTGGACATGGAATAACAGATTGGTTCCAAATCGGAAAAGGAATACATCAAGACTGTATATTGTCACCCTGCTTATTGAACTTATATGCAGAGTACATCATGTGAAATGCTAGGCTGGATGAAACACAAACTGGAATCAAGATTGCAGGGAGAAATATCAATAGCCTCAGATATGCAGATGATACCTCCGTTATGGCAGAAAGTGAAAAAGAACTAAAGAGCCTCTTGATGAAAGTGAAAGAGGAGAGTGAAAACTCAACATTCAGAAAACTAAGATCATGGCATCTGGTCCCATCACTTTATGGCAAATAGATGGGGAAACAATGGAAACAGTGAGAGACTTTATTTTTGGGGGGCTCCAAAATCACTGCAGATGGTGACTGCAGCCATGAAATTAAAAGGTGCTTGCTCCTTGGAAGAAGAACTATGACAAACCTGGACAGAATATTAAAAACCAGAGACATTACTTTGCCAACAAAGGTCCATCTAGTCAAAGCTGTGGTTTTTCCAGTAGTCATGTATGGATTTGAGATTTGGACTATAAAGAAAGCTGAGCATTGACAAATTGATCCTTATGAACTGTGGTGTTGGAGAAGACTCTTGAGAGCCCCTTGGACTGCAGGGAGATTAAAACAGTCAATCCTAAAGGAAGTCAGTCCTGAATATTAATTGGAAGGACTGATGTTGAAGCTGAAACTCCAATACTTTGACCACCTGATGCGAAGAACTGACTCATTGTTGAAGACCCTGATGCTGGGAAAGATTGAAGGTGGGAGGAGAAGGGAGTGACAGAGGATGAGATGGTTGGATGGCATCACCGACTTGATGGACTTGAGTTTGAGTAAGCTCCTGGAGTTGGTGATGGACAGCGAAGCCTGGCGTGCTGCAGTCCATGAGATCACAAAAAGTTGAACATGACTGAGAGACTGAACTGAACTAATGCAGTTCAGCATTGGTGTACAGAAATGAAAATATCCTCTTTAAAAATATAGCCTTTTCCTCAATGTTTCTAGTGCAAATGTTTTAGAAACTATATAGGGAATCAATACCGAGGTGGCAATATATTAATGCTGTATTTAAACATTTTATAATTATAAGATAAACTTCACAGATTATAATTTCCAATTTTAAGGAAGAAATCTGAGAAAAAAGTGAAATTCATAATAAAAACATTTTTTTCTACTCTTCGCTATTTGGGGGCCTTCATCTCTATTTGGGTTTCCCCGGTGGCTCAGAGGTAAAGAATCCGCCTGCAATGCTGGAGACTCCAGTTCGATCCTTGGATCTGAAAGATCCCCTGGAGAAGGAAATACCAACTCACTCCAGTAATTCTTGCTGTGAAAATCCCATGGATGGAGGAGCCTGGCAGGCTACAGTACATAGGGTTGCAAAGAATTGGACACGACTGAGCGACTAAACACATATGTCTATATTTAGACCTGTTCAATATTTTTAAAGTATCATTCAGTTTTCAACCAGTATATGTAATCAATTATTTAAATTTCTTTTTTAGGTGAGAGATTAGATGAACTGAATGCTAAGATATTTTAAACTCTAAATATTTTTGCATGCAAATCTGTTTTCCTCATTTTCCAAAGAAGTGTCTATAAATTTTCTAAATGAAATAAATGCCAACAGATAGAATATAGCTATTCTTAAAAATTAAAACTTTCATAAATATCTCCAAAATCGATATGGTAAAATAATAAGAAAGTCCTGGATTGTAAATGACCTTAAATGTGTTTACTCATTTATAAATGAAGATTAAATATCAATATATGATCATCATACCATTGCCAAGTTAAGATATTTCACATTGCTAAAGTGCCTGTAACAGAGATTTTTACATAATAGGGATTCAAAATATGGATATTTATTGTGTAAAACAAATATTATCTTCCCTTCTCCATTTTTTTAATAAACCACTCAGACATGCTGATTAAATAAAGAGGTATATATTACTGTTTGGGTTTTGCTTTGTGTGTTGGGGGGAGGAGATCACAGGACCTTATGTGCTTTGAGCATTTTTTTTTTTTTTGTATGGAGGTTATACATGCCTGAATTTGGAGTAACTGTAATTCTAGCTGCTATATGAAGGAGGATCTCCTTAGAAAGCACTTGGCCCTATAAAGCACCGTCAGCAGTTTTCAGGTGGTTAATAGAATAAATGAGAGAAGTGCCGCCTATGATACTGTTCTTGTCCAGGAACGATTGCTTGCTGTCCAGTGTCCTGTGCATTGTGAAGGATAACAAGACAGGTTATGCACACCTGTTTTGCAAACTTCCAGGCAATAACTGACTCACTGAAGCCTAGGCTGTGCATTTGGAATCTAAATGCCCATACTAATGGAGCTGATGTTATCGTCCTTAAAGATAATCAGAGTCAGTAATTTACTACCCTTGAAGAGAATGCTGCTTTAGATCCAGACCACAAGAAAGATACAGGGATGAGGTAATTTGTAAACCATGTCCATCAGCTAACAGATGGTGAGACAATTTCTGTGTTCCTTGCAGAAGAAATGTTCAATGCACATGTGTCTTTACACACCAAAATCACGTGATTTGGAAAGCTCGCTTATAGTTTATGAGAATATCACAAGCACCTGCTATCTTCACTGACATGTTGGACTCAATGCAAATCTTGCACATATAGTGTCAACTTGTCTAGGACAGTTTGGCATGATGTAAGTAAACCTTCAAATTTGTAATGGTAGGATCTATCCACTAAGTATTCATGTAACATATCTATCCTTGATAGTAACAGAGATATCTGAAGATGATTATATTAGCTCTGCTGGTCTACATCTTTAAAAAACAGGCCAACTTTTTTTTTTTTTTTAAGTGCTCTTTGGAGAAGACTCTTGAGAGTCCCTTGGACTGCAAGGAGATCCAACCAGTCCATCCTAAAGGAAATCAGTCCTGAATATTCATTGGAAGGACTGATGCTGAAGCTGAAACTCCAATACTTTGGCCACCTGATGGGAAGTACTGACTCATTTAAAAACACCCTGATGCTTGGAAGGATTGAGGGTGGGAGGAGAAGGGGAAGACAGAGGATGAGATGGTTGGGTGGCATCACCGACTCAATGGACATGAGTTAGAGCAGACTCCGGGAGTTGGTGATGAACAGGGAAGCCTGGTGTTCTACAGTTCGTGGGGTCGCAAAGAGTCGGACACAACTGAGAGACTAAACTGAACTGAACCTGTAAACAGCATTTGGTGCTCACTTCAACAGCATGTATACAAAACCATATTTTTTCTGGACAAGGGAGGCAGTGATTTTCTTCTCTAAATGTTCATTGAAGTACTCACAGGGGATTGTGTCCGGATCAACGAGCATTTTACTGAGTATTATGAATGTCAGAAAAAGCCAAGGAACTGGCTTTCATGACACTCATGAAGTAGAGAGATGGGATTCATTGGCCAAACAGACAGCTTTAACACATTGTGACTCATGGTTATCAGAAGGGTACTCGGGAAGCAGATGGAGGAGGTGGTCAACCCAGCTTTCAAAGCCTGGGATGCGTTGTGGGGGAGACAATATCTAAACTGAGTTGTCCAGATGATTCAGATCAGTACAGAGTGTAGTGTTCCACTTAAGGGAACATCCTGGTAGATTGCATGAACCAAGATATGCTGGTTCGTGGGGGTGGGTTTGAGGGATGGGAGTGTAACAGTACCAGATGCCCAGTATGTTATTAAGATTCTTCAGAGTGAGGTAATGGACAGGTCTTGGAAAGCCTGTGGGACTGCAAAGTGAGTTTCACCTTTTTCGCATGCCCAGTGGTGTATTGTAAACAACGTAAGCCAATTTGGCCATTCACATTTTTAGGTTTGTTCATTTTTTTTTTTTTTGGATATCCATAACTTTCAATAGTTAGAGGTAGGTGATGGCTACCATTAGTTTAACAGGAAAACAAGCCTCGGTCCTAACTCTGCTATAAATTGAAACTTTTATTAAGTGGTGGTAACAAGAAGCAGTGAGCGACTGAACTGAACTGAACAGGAAGCAGTCACACTGTTCGGTGCATGAAATGAAAGCCTCAGCTTTCTGGCCTTCTAGACACTCTAAAAAGATCTTCAGTTCCAGGCTCATGTTCAGATGTGACAGTATTCAAGCAGCAATACTCGGCTACACTGAGTCAGAATCAAGCAGCATAATCCTCTGTCAGCAGCTTAGGGGGAGAATGAGAGGGGCATTTAGGCTGGATCATTGTTCTCAATGGAAAGATTATATTTGGTGTAGACTACTGGCTTTGGTTCTTAAACCCTGTTCAGGAAGGGGGAGAGATGCTCACACAGTATCACCAGTCGCCACGTTATCTTGAATGCCTCTCATTTCACCAGTGAAAAATCATTTCCATCATTCAATATCTCAGTAAGTTCTCCAGGGCTGACCACATCAGGCTGGTGGACTTCTGTTTAGTCTTTCCATTGGTGGCGAACTCTCTAGCATAGCAACCCCATTCTCCACTTGAGTTCTTATGTTAACTCACCATCTCTATTGATGTTCAGTCGTGAAATCGTGACAGATGCTGCGACCCCATGGGCTGCAGCATGCAGGCTCCTCTGTCTTCCACTGTCTCCCAGAGCTTGCTCAAATTCATGTCCATTGCTTCCGTGATGCTATCTAACCATCCCCTTCTCTGCTGCCCCCTTCTCCTTTTGCCTTCAATCTTTCCCAGCATCAGGATTACCAGCTCTAGGGCACAAATTGAAACACGGTATACATGTGTATTATTGAGGCAAAAGTATTTTTTAAATAAAATGTAGACATTGCAACAGTAAGTTTTTAAACATGGGATTGATGTTAGGAGATACCAGTTTTTGAAAGCTGAAGGCAACGGGAAGGAGCAATTTGAGAAGGACCAGCAGATTATAGAGGTCAGCCAGAAGATTATTCTGACAATGAATACTAAGCCAATTCTACCAAGGAAGAAAAAGAGGAAATTGAGAGAAAGGCATGTTTATAGTGTGTATGACTCAACAAATAAAAGGAAATTGTGTTAAACAATTACTAGCATAGATATGTAAATGAAACATATATGCATTGACATACATATTTGTGATCCTATATACCTTTCTACTGGGCTTCTCTGGTGGCTCAGTGGTAAAAGAATCTGCCTGCAATGTGGGAGATGCGGGTTCGATCCCTGGATGGGGAAGATCCCCTGGAGAAGGAAGTGGCAACCCACTCCAGTATTCTTGCTTAGAGAATCCTATGATTAGAGAAGCCTGGTGGGCCACAGTTTATGGGGTCAAAAGGGCTGGAAATGACAGCGAGTAAATCACCATGAGCATACATTTCTACTGTGTTTATGCTGTATGTTAGGTAAGTAGTTATATGTGTGTATACAAAGATATATATGTAATGCATCTTTCTATCTAATAGAAAACAGGTTAGGAGTTTATTAAATTAGTAACTCATCTTATGAGTTTAGTTTAAAGGCTCATTATGCCTTTAAATTGGATTGTTCTCATTTGTTTATTGTTTGCATTCATTTCTGTGCAAAATGTGGGAGAAATTACTGCTCTAAAAACCCTGTGAAGGACTCTTCACCTCGGAAATAACATAAAACGGACAGCTTGTTGTTTGTCTAATCAAAATTCTAATATATTTTAAAAAGTTACATAGCAATGAAAGGTGAGGGGCAGTAAAGCTAATTTAAAATGCTAGCAAGTTTGCAGCTAATCAGTTTAACAATCAGATGATTAATAGGTAGGTAATCATCGCCAGTCAGGAAAGACTGCTTCTTAGTACACTATTAACTGTAAGTCAGCAACATCTTGCCATTATCTGTTATGTCCAAACAGCTATTAAGTTTATGTTTCTTTACCAACTGATAATATAATTTGATCATTTCCCTTACAACACTCTCCTAACCAAAAATCAGAAGCAACATTCTGTGAATATAATGATGAAAATAATGTTTCTAGCACATAAAACTGTTTTCACTGGCTGCTTGGAATTGATTGGCAACAAACCCAATTTATTGTTTTCCTCTTCTCCAAACTTTAATAATATGATTGTCTATGTAACTAATTTTGTCTTTTAATATCACATTAACTTTCATTGTCATTTAATTGTTCCATATGTGCCTTGTTTTCCCCAATAGATTTTAAGCCCCTGTGTCTTGAACATCTATTGCAATCCCTTGTCTCATTCCCACATTAGACATATTAAATAAATATCTATAGTTAAGATGAAAAGAACTGAGCTGGTGACATTTTCTCAGTGACTTGGTAGCTTCACTGTCTTCATATGTACCCGAGAGTACATGACTGCAGTGTGGATTTCTGAATGAATCCGAGATAGAATCACATAAGGAATAAAAAGGGTCACTTCTCATTTACTTACTTAATTAGCTTTTGTTGACATATACTTGATTTACCACGTTGTGTTACTTTCTGCTGGATAGCAAACTGATTCGTTATATACATGCTGCTGCTGCTGCTAAGTCACTTCAGTCGTGTCCGACTCTGTGTGACCCCATAGATGGCAGCCCACTAGGCTCCTCGGTCCCTGGGATTCTCCAGGCAAGAACACTGGAGTGGGTTGCCATTTCCTTCTCCAATGCATGAAAGTGAAAAGTGAAAGTGAAGTCGCTCAGTCGTGCCCAACTCTTAGTGACCCCATGGACTGGAGCCTACCAGGCTCCTCTGTCCATGGGATTTTCCAGGCAAGAGTACTGGAGTGGGGTGCCATTGCTTGCTTTTTTCATGGTCTCTTCCCTTTAGGTTTATCATAGGATAATTAATACAGTTCCCTATGCTATTTAGTAGGACCTTATTGTTTATCCATTCTATATATAATAGTTTGCGTCTTCTAATTCCTATCCCCCCTAACTCCTACCCCCCTGGCAACTGAAAGTCTGTTTTCTATGTCTTTTGAGTCTGTATCTGTGTCTTAGATAGGTTCATCTGTGTCATATTTTAGATCCCACATGTAAGTGATATTGTATGGCATTTGTCTTTCTCTGTCTGACTTTCTTCACTTGGTATGATAACCTCTAAGTCCATCCGTGTTGCTGCAAATGGCATGATTTTGCTCTTTTTAACGGCTACATGGTGTTCCACTGTATTCATTTACTGAATCTTCTTTAGCCATTCATCTGTCAATGGACTTTTTAGGTTGCTTTCATGTTCAACTGTTACGAATAGTGCTGGCATAAATACGGGGGTGCATGTATCTTTGTGAACTCCAGTTTTGTCTGGATATATGGCAACTCTGTTTTCAGGTTTTTAAGGAATCTCCATGCTGTTCCCCATAGTGGCTGCAGGAAACTACATTCCCACCAACAGTGTAAAAAAGTTTCCTTTGCTCTACTTTCTCTTCAGCATTTGCTACTTGTAGTTCAGTTCAGTTTGGTTCAGTCGCTCAGTCGTGTCCCACCCTTTGGGACCCCATGAATCGCAGCACGCCAGGCCTCCCTGTCCATCCCCAACTCCCAGAGTTCACTCAGACTCACGTCCATCGAGTCAATGATGCCATCCAGCCATCTCATCCTCTGTCGTCCCTTTCTCGTCTTGCCCCCAATCCCT
This sequence comes from Bison bison bison, assembly GCF_000754665.1. Classification (NCBI taxonomy): domain Eukaryota; kingdom Metazoa; phylum Chordata; class Mammalia; order Artiodactyla; family Bovidae; genus Bison; species Bison bison. Next base: position 3,226,828 of record NW_011494783.1, read on the forward strand.
CCCAGCATCAGAGTCTTTTCCAATGTGTCAACTCTTCGCATGAGGTGGCCAAAGTACTGGAGTTTCAGCTTTAGCATCATTCCTTCCAAAGAAATCCCAGGGCTGATCTCCTTCAGAATGGACTGGTTGGATCTCCTTGCAGTCCAAGGGACTCTCAAGAGTCTTCTCCAACATCACAGTTCAAAAGCATCAGTTCTTCGGCACTCAGCTTTCTTCACAGTCCAACTCTCACATCCATACATGACCACAGGAAAAACCATAGCCTTGACTAGATGGAACTTTGTTGGCAAAGTAATGTCTCTGCTTTTGAATATGCTATCTAGGTTGGGCATAACTTTCCTTCCAAGGAGTAAGCGTCTATCTAGGTTGGTCATAACTTTCCTTTGAAGGAGTAAGGGTCTTTTAATTTCATGGCTGGAATCACCATCTGCAGTGATTTTGGAGCCCCAAAAAATAAAGTCTGACACTGTTTCCACTGTTTCCTTATCTATTTCCTATGAAGTGATGGGACCAGATGCCATGATCTTCGTTTTCTGATTGTTGAGTTTCAAGCCAACTTTTTCACTCTTCTCTTTCACTTTCATCAAGAGGCTTTTGAGTTCCTCTTCACTTTCTGCCATAAGGGTGGTGTCATCTGCATATCTGAGATTATTGATATTTCTCCCAGCAATCTTGATTCCAGCTTGTGCTTCTTCTAGCCCAGCGTTTCTCATGATGTACTCTGCATATAAGTTAAATAAGCAGGGTGACAATATACAGCCTTGACGTACTCCTTTTCCTATTTGGAACTAGTCTGTTATTCTATGTCCAGTTCTAACTGTTGCTTCCTGACCTGCATATAGGTTACTCAAGAGGCAGGTCAGGTGGTCTGCTATTCCCATCTCTTTCAGAATTTTCCACAGTTTATTGTGATCCACACAGTTACAGGCTTTGGCAGTCAATAAAGCAGAAATAGATGGTTTTCTGGTACTCTCTTGCTTTTACATGATCCAGCGGATGTTACTTGTAGACTTTGTAATAATGGCCATTCTGACCAGGATGAAGGGATACCTCATAGTTTTGATTTCATTTCTCTAATAATTAGCTGTATTGAGCATCTTTTCATGTGCTTATTGGTCATCTGTATGTCTTCTTTAGAGTAATGGGGTAACTTCTCTTTTAGATGAATGATGGACAGACTAGGCCATTACACTGTTATAAAATTGTGTTTGCTTAAACATCAGGACATGGGGTATTACAAATCTTGATACCATCTCTTTTTCCAACTTGACCTGAGCCAAGCAGGACATGGGACTAGTTTTTGACTCCGTAAGTACCCTCACTTGTACAGTTTACCCTGGGCAAAAACAAGGCAAACATGGATTCGCGGATTCTCAGTAAGTTGGCACTGTTCCTCCAAATGACTCCATTTGGAAACTTGCATCTCTGCCACCTTCACTGAAGCCACTGTTAACTTAGAGTGTTAGGTTTTTAACTGTTAACATTAGAAAATGTTGTTGCTTGTTGGTTTAGCTGCTAAGTCATGTTTGATTCTTTGCAACCCCAGGGACTTTAGGGGTCCTCTGTCCCATACAGGCTCCCAGGCTCCTTTGTCCATGTGATTTCCCAGGCAAGAATTCTGGAGTGGGTTGCCATTCCCTTCTGCAGGAGATCTTCCCAACTCAGGGAGCAAACCTGTGTCTCCTGCATTACAGACAGATTCTTTACTACTGAATTATAAAGAAGCAAGCCCCCATGTTAGAAAGGGAAGTAGGTTATAATCTGGGTCACTGTGACCCCAAATAAAAGCCTAATGTACTACCCACAATGCAATGATGCAATAGTTCCTCCATTTGTAAACAAATAAATATGGCTAAATATGGGCTTTTCTAGATCTTGCATTCTTCTGTCAAACATTTCCTATTTCACTTAACTTTAAGACTTTTCATTATAATTATGAATTGCTTGAAAGTAAAGTGAAAGTAAAGTCGCTCAGTCATGTCAGACTCTTTGCGATCCCATGGACTGTACAGCCCGTGGAATTCTCCAGGCAAGAATACTGCAGTGGGTTGCCATTTCCTTCTCCAGGGGATCTTCCTGACCCAGGGACTGAATCTGCATCTCCTGTATTACAGGTGGATTTTTTACCACCTGAGCCACCAGGGAAGCCCACTGTAAATATACAAGGACTGACACCTTATGTGCATTGCTAACAGCTGTGTCCTCAGGGCCAAGAACCATACTTAGCACGTAGATGCTCAATAAAAATTTCCCAGTGAGTAACTGATGTTTCGGTGAACAGAATTCCCACCCTCGGTTTCACTGGCTTAGTGACTTTCAAAACGTTTTACTTAGTTCATTTCTCCTTACGATTCCTTGTTATTTTCTCCCTACTGTTTTGACATTTTAATTTTATTTATTTTTTTATCTATGGCTGTGCTGGCTCTTGGACACCCTGTGGGCTTTGCTCTAGTTTCAGCGTGCAGAGGCTACTCTCTAGGTGTGGTGCGCGGGCTCCTCATTGTGGTGGCCTTTCTCGTTGCTGACCACGGGTTCTAGAGTGCTTGGGCTTCGGTTGTTGCAGCCTGTGTGCTCAGTAGTCCTGGTTCCAGGATTCTGGATCTCAGGCTCAGTAATTACAGAACATGCGCTTAGTCGTTCCACAGTATGTGGGAGCTTTCCAGATCAGAGACCTGCTTTGGCAGGAGAATTCTTTACCACGGAGCCACCGAAGAAGCCCCTCTCCCCACTTAATGATTGTCTTTATGCCTTTGCTTTAAACAGTTATCACATTGACAAATGATATTTATTTTTAATCAAATGCAATTTAAATTCCTTTTTATTTGGGGGCCTCAGAACATGTAGTTCCCCAACCAGGGACTGAACTCACATCCCCTGAACTGGAAGCGTGGAGTCTTACCACTGGACTGCCAGGGGAGTCCCGACATTAGCTTATTTTTAAAGGCATTTTCCAGCCACGAAAACCGAACTAGGACTGTGGTGGACTGACAGGAGCCCTGTGGTTATTGTGTTCATAAACTCATGACATTTTCCAGCTCGAAGTGACTTTGGAGAGCATCTCAGACAAACTTTTATTTTGCTCAGGAGAAAACTGAACGCCAGACGGGTTAAATGATTTGTCAAAGGTCAGACCACTCGTGAGTGGCAACTGAGGCTGAAACCAAAGTCCACCAGGCCTTGCTATGTCCAGAGTTTACACGAGTCCTCACAATTTCTAAGCTACTCATGTCTCAGGCTGCAACTGAATGACAGCTTAGGATAAGAAGAAGGCCAAAGGCGCCAGAGTTGTCAGAGCAGGGGAACAGGGAAATGTGGAATTACATGAATATTTGCCCGCTGTTTTTTATCTCCATCAGGCTTTTAATTCCGTGTTTGAGGAACATTTAGTAAGCAGAGCCCTAGAGACTTGGCTTCAAAGACCTAAGCAATACAAGGAGAGTGAATCAAGAAACCTTGCCTAAATTTAGAGCATGGTCTGCAGTCCTTTGATATAACTCACCGTAGCAGATTGGCAGCCTGGAAATTTGTTATCTTCTGTTGAGGAATACTTGAAAATCTTAGACTGAGAATTTGTCAGGCATTTTGTTAAGCTAAACAGCACAGAACCACGTGGGTCAGGAAAGTAGGAAACTACCATTTGTGCCTGGGATTTGATTTCTTTGACTTTTTTACCAAAGTTGCTTTAGGGCTGAGGTTCTCTTTTGCTCACCATGGAAACCCAGAATACAGGGCAGTGCGCGGAATGCAGAAAGTGTTAAATCATTTGTTGAATAAATGTATAAGTATGTATTTCATAGTTTTTAATTTTCATTAGCTATTTAATTTATGGTAAAAATCATGCATGGAGAATTCCCAGGTGGTTCAGTGGTAAAGACTCTGCCTGCCAATGCAAGAGACACAGGTTCGATTCCTGAGCTGGGAAGATTCCCTGGAGGAGGGTGTGACAACCCACTCCAGTATTCTTGCCTGGAAAATTCCATGGACAGAGGAGCCTGGCAGACAACAGTCTAGGGGGTCACAAAGAGTCGGACACAACTGAGTGACTGAGCACAGTTGAATAATTGCATATATTCTAAAATTTTAGTTACATCTAAATGCCCAAATATATTAGAAAACAGGATGACATTTAGTGCTGACTACCCACTTTGAATTACATAATTTTCCCCAGTGATCATCTGGTATACATCAGGGCATTAGTCTGAAAATCACTTTGTACAGAGGCTAGAAATCTTCAAGTAAATCCTGTTTTTCCTTGTGAACATTTAATGCCAGAATTGAAACTTCAGGGAGACGTTTTAAAAGAGTTCTGTAGTAGCAGCCTCAAATTGGTTTCCATAAATCTCATGCAATTTAAACTTCACTATTTTTCAGGTATCATTTTTATGTTTAGCACAGATAATGTATAAAAGCTCATTATACAAAAACATTCATTTCACATATTCTAAAACTTGTTTTCCTGTCAAATGTTATGACGTTGTCTCAACTTCAAATGAGTTTACTTTGCTCTTTCAGAGAAACTCAGAGTTCATCAGGCCTTCCTTGATGCTATCCGTTGTCAGTGAAGAAAGTATTTTATATCAGCTACCTGGCCTAGCCTCATTTTCGCTTTTGTTGAAATTGTCTTCTGCTTTTATTGTCATTATTATATAATACTCTATGGCTTTTATAAAGAAGAGAGAGAAATTTGGTGCATTTATAGTTTTCAGGTTTACCCATATTGATTGCTATTCTTTAGGTTATAGATTTCCAACCTTTCTTTAAAATTGATTTGACCATCATTCAAAAAAATAATATAGTTAAGATACATAGAAGAGAAACTACATTCTCAAAAGTTGATATTCTAATCAAAAACACTACCATCCACTAATAATCTTAGAGTGTTAATGGAAATATTAGCATATTGATTTATTATGATGACTGAGTAAGTCAGTTCAAGTGTGTCTGGCATTGCTTTCTTTAAAATAATAAACAAGATGTTGACAATCTATATCCATGATTCTGATCACCAAAACAAATATTTTATCCATTATACAATGTTAGTAAAGATGAACTAGACTCATTTGGGAACAGTAGGTCAGACAAATCTTTTCTACACTGAAATCTCTGAGAGTGGAGTGGACCATAATCTCTTAATGACATTTCTCTACTGCCCTACTGGTACTGAATTTTCATTTCAGATGAAAATGAAGATGACAGAAACTTAATTTTTCCTTTAGGTGACCTCAGTTGAGGGAATATATATTTCTATTTTCCAAGGATAAATACAGAGTTGTCTACCTGTTGAGCTACTGGCTCCCCACGTAATCTTCATTGTATGTTATCGAAGCATGAGTTCCCTTTAGAAGGGCAGGGATATTAATGCATTCAGTAATAACGATGATAATAATAACTAATATGAAGTACTGACTATAGATCAAGCTCTAGTCTAACTTGGAACAAGGCTGCACACAGTTGTACATAAATATAGAAATTACATTTTCTCAACATCTGGGTGCTTCTTGAGATCCATTTGGTGTCTACTTTGGGTACTATGGAAGGATTATCAAAAGGAAGTTGCTCTAGAAGAATCTGTTAAGATAGAAGTATGGAACCTTAAAACAGTTTTCAAAAACACATATTAAGGTATACACCTAAAGATGGGGGTAACTGTAGAAGAAAGAAGAGATTCAGAGTCCCAACTTTACTGTAAATACATTGCCACTGAAAAATAACAAGATAAAAGCCTAAACCACATCTGAAGATTTAAGTGTTCAATAACCCAGTTCAAAAACTTTTACATAGGAAAAGTAACAGATTTATGAACACAGAAACTTATCTCCTGTGAGATTCTAGAGCTAATTATAACTTTTGCATAAAATTTAGACAATATAGAGTCTGCATAAGTCAAACTCTCCACTGTCAACAAGATAGGTTACAAGGTAGGCTGGTATAAAGGGAAGGAGTCTGGATCAAATATTTAGGACTGTACAGTGCATGATTAGTAATATTAAATGCTAAACAATCTTAAATACAGTGATGCTCGTGTATTTGAATGAGTGAATTTTAGGTGTATTCTCTAATTCTAAAACTCTGCCTTTACAGTGATGCTAAAATACGTTTAATATCATTTCCTCAAGAAATCTCAATGTATTTTCTAGAATTAAAAATGACTATCCAAAACTAAGTCGCCCAAACCCCTTAATTTTGTGTAATGTTGTTGTCTTTCACCTCCTGAGTTTTTACAAAATCTATTTTTATTTTCTGAAGGAGTGGAGGGTATATATATGAAATGCAGCTAAATGGACCGAGAAAGAAACCCAGATGTTTAACCATGAAATCTAAATTTGAAACAGTCTTTTGCAAATGTGCTGAAATGTTTCCAAAATATCATGAAGATGAAAATAAATTGCTGTTGAAGTGACCTTCACAGTGAATACTATCAACATTCTGAGATTTATGTAAAAAGTACTCTTTCTTTATCATCCTAACTTTACCAGTGAGTGATAAATATAAATTCCTAGGATATCATTCTTAACAAAAACCAAGTCAAAATTATTATGAATTCAAGTATAAAAACTTAGTTTGAAATATATATATATATATATAATATACTTAAATATATACTGTGATAATACCTCATATTTAATCATACCAGCACTGCTCATTACAGATATTTTTATCTATATATCTGCTAGACTATAAGTAGGACTTAAAACCAGGCTGCATGATAATCTACTTCAATAATCTTTAATTATATGCCAATAATTGAAATGAGGATAATGCCTATTTTACAGTTGAAGGACAAGGTTACCAAACTGCCAAAGATAAACAGGTTATGGGAACAGTAGTTCTGTCTTCAGGGTCCACAAGCTTCACCTTATATTCTGCAAATGATATACTTCACATCAATAAACATGCTCTTAAACTTATGGACTGTAGTTGAAAAAAATGTGTCTTAGTTGGCAGCCATGATTCTGAAATCCAGTAATCATTAAATCAACTTGTTCTTGTTGAAAGCCTGTTTATCGACTTCAATGAAACATAATGAAAAGGATAAAATAAGACTCTAATGAAAGTGTGTGCCAACTCCCTTTGTGTTTCCTCCAAGGAACAGGTCAGTTATTTTTTTGCACAGAGTATGAGCCATTTGGGGTGATATCTAGCAAGTAAATGGAAAGACATCTAAAAATATGGGGAAGGCTATTTTAGATACCACATCTAAGTAGAAGCATGCAGTATTTGTCTTTCTGTGCCTGGCTTATTTCATTTAGCATAATGTCCTCAAGGTTCATCCGTGTTGTCACATATTACAGAATGCGCTTCTCTTTTAATGCTGAATATCCATCGTAGATAGAGTCCACTTTTTAAATCCATTCATCCATCAGTGAACTAGTTGTTTGCACATATCAGCTATAGTGAGCAGTGCCTCAGTGAACAGGGGGATAACAATATCTCTATGAGATCCTGATTCGTAATTCTTTTGGATAAAAATTCAGTTAATGCAAGATGAATAAGTTCAAAATTCTGCTATACAACATTTTATATATAGATAAAAATATTGTATTGTACAAATAAAATTTTGTTAGGATGATTACCACAGTGATAAAAAAATAAATAAACTGAAGGCAATACAAACAAGATTATTGGGAAACACTGGGGAGAAGATAGAGAATATTGACAACAGAATCATGGCAAAGTTGAGAGAACAAAAAAAGTCAAAGACACCAGGAAAACAACTCAGCAAATTGTGTTCATTCTCTGCTTTTAATGAAGTAGTGAGTCATGGCCTTACCAGGATCTGAAGACGTGACACTTGCTTGTGCTGAGTGCTTTGCTTGAACCTTTGAAACCTGCAACAACAGTACGAGAGAACCACTGTTATCCCCATTTCTTTTGTGAAGAAAGTGAGATAAGCAGATGTTAATAAATTCATCAGGTTAATTGATGCTAATAAAGGGTCAAGCTAAAGGCGGTGCAGAGGAAGTTACCCAGACTCGTGAGCCCCAGTGCTCCACCACTGTGCTGTATCGCCTCCCAGGAAATACTGGAGTTGTAAGAATGATTCAAATGTATAGAATGAGGCATAGTAGCACTGATGGCCAGAAGAAAAATTAAATATTTCATCGAAAGAAATAACTGATTACAAACTATAGTAGCATAAATTCTTCAGAAAATAGATCATATGAGTAAAAGCACAGACAAATAATGACTCATCTCACTATGACTTTTCTAAATTACTTAAATTAATTATAACTTCTTAGGAAATATATTTTGGACGCTGTGCTTAGTCGCTCAGTTGTGTCTGACTGACTCTTTGTGACCCTGTGGACGGCAGCCTGCCAAGCTCCTCTGTCCATGGGATTCTCCAGGCAAGAATACTAGAGTGGCTTGCCGTGCCCTCCTCCAGGGGATCTTCCCAACCCAGGGCTCCCTCATTGCAAGTGGGTTCTTTACTGTCTGAGCCATCAGAGAAGGCCATATTTTGGATAATTGTTTTTAAATCTTTTTCTTGATATGTTACAGTAAACCAGTAGAGGGAGCTTTTAGCCATGAGTTTGTACTCCATTAAGAAAAGAACTAATCAAAGTGTGAGGAAAAATAAAGCAATCCAAAATATGATATTTATTTGAAATTGTAAAGAACCAGTAAGATGAGCTAGGATTTTTGCTTCTGGCAAGTTACTTTAGAAAACAATTGTGAGGCATTTTTGGCTGCTCACTGCTTGCCCGTTGTTATGTTGTCTGTTATGAGCTATATAGGACATAGATACGGGCCTAGACATGACTGACATGAATTTCACATGAGAAAAAAATTTTTTTTTTAATTTATTTAAGAGCTACATAGTGGCTTAATACATTGTATGCATGGTAGAGTGTTATCAAGAAACATGACAGAGGAGATAAGCAAACAAGTTAGAAAGCCCAGAGCGCATTCCTAAAAGGACACAGGATGTGGATCCATGGTGAGGAACCTGAAGATTGTTTTCAATGGAGAAAATATCGTGAGCGAAATCTGATGTTGACCTGAGCCTGGAGGGAAGGAAATCATATATGAATAACCAAAGGTCAAGGTTAATCTGGAAAACAGAAGAAACAAAAGTCTCATCAGATGGTGAGCGCTGTCCAGGTGCTGAAAGTGAAGCTGTAGATGGTAGGAAATCAGCGCACACTCTGTATATACTAGGATAGCAACAGGGATAGGGAAGATATGGGTCTGGGAAGGATGGGATTGGAGGATGGTTAGGAAGTAGAAGAGATTGAAAGTAAGAAACCCAAGAAGAGACAATAGAATAATCGAGGCGTGAAGTGATTAACTTAGCTAGATGTGTTGGCCTGTTTTGCAAACCATATAATAAACTCTCCTTACTGAACAACTGTTATAGAGTATAGTGATGATAATAGCAGTAATAATTATGTGCTTTCACTCTCATGCTTCTCCTTTTAGATTGTGTTTAAAAAAAAATAAATAAATAAGTGGAAGCTTGCTTTGGCAGTGCTCCAGTGAGCCAGTTTGTGGAATTTTTGTCCATCTGCCTTCTTTCATGGTTTCTTGATTGCTTAGTTTGCAGTCTTTTTTTTCTTCTTCTTCTTCTTCTTCTTCTATATATTTAGTTCTCGAGAACATAAATTATAATATTTATTTATTTAAAGTAGAAGATCCCCTAGAGAAGGGAATGGCTACCCACCCCAGTATTCTTGTCTGGAAAATCCCATGGACGAGGAGCCTGTGGGCTACAGTCCATAAGGTCTCAAAGAGTTGGACAGGGCTAAAGCAACTTAGCACAGCAGCCAAATAGAATGAGGATAGATACCCAGCAACAGTTCCCATATTCCCAAGCCTTCTTCTTTGGAAGCACTTTTGCAGGGTCCCCTTCTGACGACCCACCGCCAGTATATGGACCTTCAGTTTTCCTGATTCACGAAGGAATAGACAAGATGAATCCGCTCATAAGGTTCATACACATAACTTACGGAAAATAGTGAGGGAAAAACTAGAACTCGGGGTCTTCAGTGCCAGACAGAAGAGTGATCTTGAACTACTGTAAAGTTTGAAGTAGAAGGTGAGCCTGTTAAGTAGACGCTTTAGGAAGCTTGTTGTATGGGAGCTCTTAGAATGACCTCGAGAGAGGAGGATTAGCAGTAGAGAGAGAAACCAGAAACCAGTCACATAAATGTGAATTGATTTCACTGGAAGTGAAGAAGAGTTATATAGATAAAGACAGAACAGTAAAAACTGTTGATTTGCTAGATATAAAAATGGAGGAAAAGATGACTGATACATAGAGTTGAAATGACTAGTGAGGTAAATGAAAATATTCAGGAAGAGAACTAATATGAAGCTGAGAACTGTGTGTTTATTTTAGGCACACTGATTTTCAGCCCTAGGAGATGTATTGACCAATGCACAAATATTTTAAAGACAGTACCAATATTCCCATACCATGATGGTTTAGGTCTCATAAAGGACATTGAAATTCTGAAAGTTAAATCACTTTCATCTTTTAAAAAAATATAGAATTCAATAGAAATTACATAATTTTTGCAGGAAAATATTTAACTGAAGATAGCAAAATTTTTTTTTTCCTTCAAATATCTGCATTGAAAGCCTGATAGGTATTTCCTGCCACTTCTTTTTTGTAATCTGAAATCCAGAGTTAACTTTGGTACATCAGTCAATATGCTATCAACTCTGACATAGTGGAATTGATTAGTGAAGAGCAGTGCTTGTGAATTAGAATTAGTATTTCCCCTTTTTATTTGTATGAGGAAAGCATGTCAGAGTTCAGAGGAAATACAAATAGGTATTATATGACAAGGGACTTGACAAGGTGGCTTGCGTGCCTCCTTTGGTGGGCTGTAGTGGGAGAAGTTGTAGATGCCTATTTTTCTGAACTTGACATGATGGCCTTATTCACCAGGGCTATCTGTCACCCTCAGAATGTTTATAAACATCTTGTTATTATACTCTGGTGATTAGATCAAGTCATGAATGTATATGCGTGTATATATTTTTGTCTTTAGCTCAAAAAAAAAAAAAAAAGGAAGAAAGATCACTCTTCTTAGAAGGACATTTTGGAAACTCCATTGTAATTCACTATTTTCTTTGCAATCCCTGCCTATGCAGTGAAATTTTATTTTAATATGTGTCTTAAGCACATATCTGAAAATCATAAGCATGTATGGGACAAGCCTCTGGATAAGTTTACATGAATAAAATTGTAACATGACAATTACATAATGTAATATGGCCTTCACTTAGTAGCACTAATGAATGATGTTTATAAAGGAGAACTAATATTTTTAAATACTATGTCATAGGGTACAATAGCAATAAACAAGCCAACCATAAGTCATGACAGAAGCAGAAGCAGTCTGGGAAATAATACTTTAGCATTAACTTGTGGGAATAATTGCAAATGTTTTTACTTAAATTTTCAAGGGTTTAGGAAAAGTTTTCTATTTTAAGTGAACAGTTTTCTCAATCAAAAATATATTTAATTTTATATTTCATTTTAATAAGAATCTTGACAACCTGGTTAAATATCCAATGAGTAAATTTAAATATATATGAATATCATCAATGAAGTAAACCTTATTTAAAGAGATAATTTCAAAGACCTCCATTTTCAAGCCTTCTTTCACTATTTAAAATTAGTAGAAAGACTGGAAACTGATTCTGGCTCACTTACTTTTTTCATTTAATTAGAAAATCTTTACCAAGTACTTTTTATGTAGTTGGCATTGTACTGGAGATTTTATGATGGCAAAGCTTCAAGGAGCAAATTGCTTTTACTGGTGTACCTGCATTGCCTGAAAATGGAATTGTTAAGAGAAAACTCTTAAAATGCACAACGTTTCCTGTGTGTTTACCTAGACCTCCCAGGGTGGAACTCCCTTCTTAAACACACATCCAGCAGAACACATGGCTGTTTCAAGTTTCTATCTCGGTGGTAAACTTACTTCCTATCTTGGTGGTAAACATATTTCCAGAGGAACCCGGTTACATGACTGAATTCAATGAAGCAGGCTTAGATATCCAGTGGCCTCTGTATTAATATAGCTTTATATAGACAATTTTCCCTAGAAACCTATAGCTTAAGTAAAGCCTTAGTCCAACTTTGCCTACCTTTGTAACTGAGGGCTAAAGACAATGGGAAGAATGTGTCCTCTGTAGAAATAATACTTGGGTTTTATGAGGCCAGTGAAATTCATGTGGTTACTGTGTGTGTATGTTTTACAATCAAGTTGTAAATATGCAACTTGCTTTTCCAATCCCTTTTCTGTTAGAACAAATTTGGAATTTCAAGGTTGCTTGCTCTAGGGCATTCTAAGTCAGAGTAACTGAGAACACTCATTTTTTAAATTTCTTTTTTTATTGAAATAGAGTTGATTTATAATACTATATTAGTTTCAAGTGTACACCAAAATGATGCACTTATGCTTTTCAGATTATATTCCATTATAGGCCATTACAAGATATTGAATATAATTCCCAGTGCTATACAATAAATTATTGTTGCTTATCTACTTGATGTATAGTAGTTTGTATCTGTGAATTCCATACTTCTAATTTGTACCCCCCTCCCTCTCCCTTTTGGTAACCATAAATTTGTTTTCTATGTCTGTGAGACTGTCATTTGAAGAGCACGCTGCTGCTGCTGCTAAGTCGCTTCAGTCATGTCCGACTCTGTGCGACCCTATAGAAGGCAGCCCATCAGGCTCCTCAATGGATTTTCCAGGCAGAGTACTGGAGTGGGGTGCTATTGCCTTCTCTGTATAGAGACATTAAAAGAATCATGCCATCGTGTTCTTTAGAAAGAATGACTAATACATTACTAATTTATGTACACAATAACAATATCAAGGTTCTGATGGAGTACAGAATTTTCACTTTATTTAGAATCATGGCCAGTGCTTGGTACACAGAATTAGTATTTATGCAAGAATTATTATGATGCCATGGCTGTGCTGAGCTCCGTCATGTCCAACTCTTTGCGATCACATGGACTGTAGCCCACCAGGCTCCTATGTCCATGGGATTTCCCAGGGAAGAATACTAGAGTGGGTTGCCATTTCCTCCTCCAGGGGATCTTCCCAACCCAGGGATTAAAGCCACATCTCCTGTATTGGCAAGCAAGTTCTTTAGAACTGAGCCACCCGGGAAGCCCAAGCATTATTTTAAGAGCTTTGAATTTATTATCTCCTTTTATCCTGACAATAGCACTATAAAATTAGTATTATGTTTTCCAGAAAAAGAAACTAAGGCAATGGAGTATTAAGTGACCTGCCCAATGCCACAAATCAGTAAGTGACTAAAAGTGAAAGTCACTCAGTTGCGCCTCTTTGTGACCCCATGGCCTATATAGTCCATGGAATTCTCCAGGCCAGAATAATAGAGTGGGTAGCCTTTTCCTTCCCCAGGGGAGCTTCCCAACCCAGGGATCGTACCCAGATCTCCCAAATTGCAGGTGGATTCTTTACCAGCTGAGCCACAAGGGAAGCCCAAGAATACTGGAGTGGGTAGCCTACCCCTTCTCCCGCGGATCTTTGCAACCCAGGATCAAACCAGGGTCTCTTGCACAGGTGGATTCTTTTACCAACTGAGCTATCAGGGAAGCCCACTGATAGAAGTTACTGAACTAAGATTTAAACAAAGTGCACAAAATGGAGATTAGCCTTTTTAAAGTTCATTAAGAGAAACATTTGCCATTGGCAGATAAGGTTTCCCTTCATGAAAGAAGAGAAACCAGAGTTTATTCGCAGTCTGTGCATTCTGCCATCCACTAAATAGCAGAGGATGCATGGATCTTGGAAAGAACTCGTTAATCAAACAGATGCGGCTTCAATAATTATAAAATGTCTTCATTAAGCACTGGCAGTTAGTCATTACAATATCTTCTCCAGCCTTTTGGCTATGATCAAGTGTAGAATATCTTCTCATTAGGATAATGGGGTTCAATAAAAGAGTGTTCCATCATTCCCCCTAAGAGAGTAGAGTGGAACTTTTTGCTAACGATAATCATTTAGTGATTCATTCTATCTTTTTCAGATCTTGTTAATTCATTATTGTACAAGGTTAATTTTTCATGCATTTAGATTTTGATCTTGACAAAATGCATTGGTCATAAAAGTTAACTTTGTAAAAGAAATTAAGACAGTTTAAATTAATGTTGGGGACATAATGAGTAGAAATAAGAAAAGTGTTTTGTGTTTTTTAAATTTGCTAACCCAGATATCTGTTAATTAAAGCATGGTTTATATATTTTAAAAGAAATTTCTGGGAAATTTTTGATGTATATTAGCAGTGGAGAAGCATAGAGAATAGACTTATTTTTTCCAATGATTTCTGTGGCAAGTATGATCAAATTAATAATATCTGAGTTTTACATATATTCAGCAATAATATAATTTATTACTCAGCTCACTCTTTCATATCATGTTATCTCTATAATTAAAAAACATTTAAAATATACAATAAAAATATAATAAAAATCATTATAAGTATAGTAGATCCATCATAAAATTGCAAAATAGAGAAATGAGGCCCCTATTGAAATTTCACACATAATCTTGCCAACCAAAGTTAGTAATAATAACTATTTCTTCCCCACATGTCAATATTCATTTTATAAAATTTTACCTACAGGTAATTATAGTTAACTCACCATCTTCTATCCTGTTTATTTCTACTAACCATGAGATCAAAGTACTTTCCAATCATATTCTTAATGATTATAATTTTATTGACTCTACTATTTTATTAAGAAAATGAAGTTATATAATTTAGCTATATGCATACAGTTGATAATTGTACCATCTCAAATATTTTTGCTATTATAAATAACCAACCAATAAGTTATGGCCAACCTAGACAGCATATTAAAAAGCAGAGACATTACTTTGTCAGCAAAGGTCTGTCTAGTCAAGGAGATCCAACCAGTATACCCTAAAGGAAATCAGTCCTGGGTGTTCATTGGAAGGACTGATGTTGAAGCTGAAACTCCAATATTTTGGCCACCTAATGTGAAGAGCTGACTCATTGGAAAAGACCCTGATGCTGGGAAAGATTGAGGGCAGGAGGAGAAGGGGATGACAGAGGATGAGATGGTTGGATGGCATCACCGACTCAATGGACATGAGTCTGGATAAAGTCCGGGAGTTGGTGATGGACAGGGAGGCCTGGAGTGCTGTGCTTCATGGGATCGCAAAGAGTCGGAGATGACTGAGCGACTGAACTGACTGACTGACTGATAAATAGCCATGCAACAACAACCTTTTGATAGGATATTTTCCCCATATTTAGGATTATTTCTGTTTAAAATAACCCCCAGAATTGGATTTATTGAATCAAAGAATATGAACATGTCTGAAGCTCCTTGACATGGAGTATCTGAATGCTTAGGGAACATATTTTATCCATCTATGTAGCCTTGACACCTGGCATAGTACCTAATGTCTCATTACTCACATTTTAAAGGTGTTAAACGGAGAAGGCAATGGCAGTCCACTCCAGTACTCTTGCCTGGAAAATCCCATGGGTGGAAGAGCCTGGTAGGGTGCAGTCCATGGAGTCACTAAGAGTTGGACACAACTGAGTGACTTCACTTTCACTTTTCACTTTCATGTATTGGAGAAGGAAATGGCAATCCACTCCAGTGTTCTTGCCTGGAGAATCCCAGGGACAGGAGAGCCTGGTGGGCTTCCGTCTCTGGGGTCACACAGAGTCGGACACGACTGAAGCGACTTAGCAGTAGCAGCAAAGGTGTTAAAATGTTTGAAATAGAATATATATGTGGCTGTTTTACCTGCATGGCTGTCTAATAATAATCCATTCTACTTGAATAGTTTTTAGTGAACTTTCACACATGTGATCTGATCTGAAACAAAGAAACACAAGGTAGATAGTTTGATCATCCCTTTACAGAGGAAAAAAGTGAGCCTCAGAAAGGGCAGTGTAGTTTCATTACGCTCTGTGTCGATGTATATTTATCCTTTTGAGAAAGTATTTGAAATAAGTTTTCTTTTTCTTTTCAGTGAATCCTTGTTTTTATTCTTTGGGGAAAACAATCTGTACTTATTGGAAGTATTTTTTTTCTCTTTTTTAAAAATCCAGAGTACATATCACTAATTACCACCATGAAAGTTTTACATATGCTTAAGGCAAAAATAATATTAACATTTTTAGACTCACTTTATATTTTAAAATAGAAATAAAAGCAAAGATCCAAAATAACACATTGAAATTCATGTTAATATAAGTTGAGGCATTTTTTCTTTCCTTTTTTTTTTTATGAGTTATTTGAGACTAGTACTACATACTGATTCCTCTGAATGCAGATTCTTAGAAATTTGTCCTGGAAAGTTCTAGCATAATGGTTTTAGATAAAATGAAACCACAAATGTTTTTCTAACTTTATAAGTGTAGCGAATTTAATATAAATTTGACAGAACTGCTTTTTTCAACTTGATAAATTTGACAATACCTGGTGGTACTATAGTAAAGAGCGTGCCTCCCAATGAAGGAGACATGAGAGACTCGGGTTTGATCACTGGGTTGGGGAGATCCCCTGCAGGAGGGCATGGCAACCCACTCCAGTATTCTTGCCTGGAGAATCCCATGGACAGGGGAGCCTGGCAGGCTATAGTCCATAGGGTCGCAAAGAATTGGACATCACTGAAGCGCCTTAGCGTACTCACAGAGAACATATTAATTATATTTCTTCCCTTCTATTTTCTTTTTCCTTTCTTTCTTAACCCTAGAAATTGTCATTCTGAAATCAGAAGTGAGCTTATTGAAATCCAGAGAGTAAATAAAGTAGCTTGTTCAAGTCTATACAGCTTTTAGGTATAATTGCTGGAATTTCAGACCCAGTTTTGTTCCTCTCAAATGTGAATTCTTCTCACTAAAAAAAGGCAATTAAAAAGGTGATGATGGCACAAATCTTAAGGCCATTGATCATAATTATACTAAAGTATGATTTTTTTGCATATCCTGAGTCACCTGTCACCACTTTGAACTACAAAATTTACTAAAGATTTAACTCAATATAATGACAAAATTTAGGATGTAATGAAACATTTGTAATGGAACTGTTCCGCAATGACTCATTTTAAAAAAAGTAAAATTTTTGATCAAATGAAGATTAAATGGCCTTTCATCAAGAAGGCCAGAGAATATCTATTTAAAGTGAGAGGGGGACTAACTGATTTCTAAGATATAAACAGTTTGTGACTTTGTTGTTTCTTAAATAGATAGGCCTCTGGCTTGTGGTCTTTGCACTGTATGTTCCGCAAGCCTATAATTCAGCCATTTAACTATAAATCACCTGTAGTTTGTTTCAAAACTCTTGAACCTCCTTTAAATTTTAAGATATTCTCTTGCTAAATATATTATGTAGTGAGGGCATGCAATATATCAAGTATTATGAGGGGTGTGTATTCCTCCTTTCTCAATATCTATCTATACAAAATATATACACTTACATATACATGCTATTTGTAGACTCATATATACACACACGTATTCTTTATATGTGCATATACACCTACCAATACATACACACATGTGTATGCTTATTTGTAACTTTCAGTTCAATTCAGTTCAGTCGCTCAGTTCTGTCCGACTCTTTGCGACCCCATGAATCGCAGCACGCCAGGCCTCCCTGTACATCACCAACTCCCGGAGTTCACTCAGACTCACGTCCATCGAGTCAGTGATGCCATCCAGCCATCTCATCCTCTGTGGTCCTCTTCTTCTCCTGCACCCAATCCCTCCCAGCATCAGAGTCTTTTCCAATGAGTCAACTCTTCGCATCAGGTGGCCAAAGTACTGGAGTTTCAGCTTTAGCACCATTCCTTCCAAAGAAATCCCTGATCTCCAAAGAAATCTCTGAAGATCTCTGATCTCCTTCAGAATGGACTAGTTGGATCTCCCTGCAACCCAAGGGACTCTCAAGAGTCTTCTCCAACAACACAGTGCAAAAGCACCA
The DNA here is from genome assembly GCF_000754665.1 of Bison bison bison. Taxonomy (NCBI): domain Eukaryota; kingdom Metazoa; phylum Chordata; class Mammalia; order Artiodactyla; family Bovidae; genus Bison; species Bison bison. The sequence continues at coordinate 3,244,796 of NW_011494783.1, forward strand.
ATTCTTCGGTGCTCAGCTTTCTTCACAGTCCAACTCTCACATCCATATATGACCACTGGAAAAACCATAGCCTTGACTAGACGGACCTTTGTTGGCAAAGTAATGTCTCTGCTTTTCAATATGCTATATAGGTTGGTCATAACTTTTCTTCCAAGGAGTAAGCGTCTTTTAATTTCATGGCTGCAGTCACCATCTGTAGTGATTTTGGAGCCCAGAAAAATAAAGTCTGACACTGTTTCCACTGTTTCCTTATCTATTTCCCATGAAGTGATGGGACCAGATGCCATGATCTTTGTTTTCTGAATGTTGAGCTTTAAGCCAACTTTTCCACTCTCCTCTTTTACTTTCATCAAGAGGCTTTTTAGTGCCTCTTCACTTTCTGTCATAAGGGTGGTGTCATCTGCATATCTGAGGTTATTGATATTTCTCCCGGCAATCTTGATTCCAGCTTGTGCTTCTTCCAGCCCAGCGTTTCTCATGATGTACTCTGTATATAATTTGAATAAGCAGGGTGACAGTATACAGCCTTGACGTACTCCTTTTCCTATTTGGAACCAGTCTGTTGTTCCATGTCCAGTTCTAACTGTTGCTTCCTGACCTGCATATAGGTTTCTCAAGAGGCAGGTCAGGTGGTCTGGTATTCCCATCTCCTTTCAGAATTTTCCACAGTTTATTGTGATCCACACAGTTACAGGCTTTGGCATAGTCAATAAAGCAGAAATAGATGTTTTTCTGGAACTCTCTTGCTTTTTCGATGATCCCAGCGGATGTTGGCAATTTGGTCTCTGGTTCCTCTGCCTTTTCTAAAACCAGCTTGAACATCTGGAAGTTCACGGTTCACGTATTGCTGAAGCCTGGCTTGGAGAATTTTGAGCATTACTTTACTAGTGTGTGAGGTGAGTGAACTTTATTAAGCCTAAAAACAACAGTCTCTTATATGAAAGTGAAAGTGAAAGTTGCTCAGTCATGTCCTACTCTTTATGACCCCATGGACTGTACAGCCCATGGAATTCTCCAGGCCAGATTACAGGCCAATTATACTGTCTCTTGTATAATTGATACGAAGGGCTTTACTCTTAACAATTTGATTATATTACAGTTAGTTAAACTAGTGTTAGGCTTTACTTTTTTGTCATCAGGTTCTTTGATATTCAGCATCTTCTATGATATAAACAAAACAAAGTCCGGTCATAACAGAAAGCAAAAAGTGGCCATCCATGAAACTTAGTCATTAGAACATCTTTTGTTTCTCTCATGAGAGAGCTAAAATACTCCCAGAAAAGATATGATAAAGGCCTGAATAAAAACAGCTATGGAGAAAGGCCTGAATAAAGGATGAAGTGCTGTGCTATTAGTTGCTCAGTCGTGTCTGACTCTTTGCAACCCCATTGACTGTAGCCCACCAGGCTCCTCTGTCCATGGGGATTCTCTAGGCAAGAATACTGGAGTGGGTTGCCATGCCCTCTTTCAGGAGATCTTCCCAACCCAGGGGTTGAACCCAGGTCTCCCAAATTGCTGGTGCATTCTTTACCATCTGAGCCAGAGCAGCCCAAAGGATTAAGAAGATTTGCTGAATTAGAAAAAATAATAATAATTGAATTTCATAAATATTTTTATGTAGAATATGGATTTCAAACAGGGGTTATAGTGTTGATCCCTCAATATCTGAAAGATCAGTTTTCATGCCATTTTCCATCACTGACAGGAAGACATTGGAGTTACAATTATTTCTGTAGCTTCTAATTTACCCTGTATTTCACCTGACTGATTCCATGGCTTGTTCTCAAAGACAGACAATAATCTGGTTGGTGGGTAGAGTGATGAAAGGTATAGGTTCATGGTGTTTGAAAATGACCCACGAGGTTCTGGAACTTGTAAATGGTCCTCCTCACCTGTTAATATCAAGATGTACCTAGTAGTATAAGGCAAAAGATCACCATGCCTTGGTTGAATGATCAAATCTTGGCCCAAGAAATCCAAATTTTATGGTCTTTGTGCAAATTCCATTTTGTTTTCATATTTGAAATTTCAAGCATCTGCTTTCCCACTGGTTCCAGCTCCACCTGACTGTCCTCCGTTATTAGAGACTGAATCCTTTGAGATGTGTTCATATTCTCTCTGGCCTTACATCCTCAGTTGCTCATTATACAATTATTGATTTTAATTTTGACTCTGTGACTGCTTCAGTGAAAAGAGACAACCTTGACCCATTGGATTGGTCCTGTGCTTGAACTCTTAGTCCTTGCTTTTAGTCACTGCCTTTCTAAAGATTTCAATGTTACAATGGCCCTGGTGAACAGGTTGCAACTGCCAATCTAACTTTTGGTCAAGGTTTTCTCTTTTCTCTCCAAATATAAAATGCCACAATATTTAAATTAACCTCAGTAACATCTCATTGAAATTAATATTTAACTCATTTTTTCCTGCTGACTACAGGGAGGTGGCACAGGCAGAAATTTATATAGTTCTTATGTCTTTTCTGTTATTGCCTTACATGACTCACTTAAGCATATAGCTAGTAAGTATATTGCTTGAGAAATTAAGAAACAGGAATCTGTCATTTTTTTCCATGAAAATTTAAGTATTTATATAGAGGTTAATTGTGTGTTCTAGTTTCCTGAACTATGAGAGCAGTGCTGATAAAAATAAACAGAAAAATTACAAAGTACTGTTACTCATTCTTTCCCTTTTATTTTCAAAAGAATGTGTTTTCTAATAACATAGGACAATGAAATTTTATATGTTTTCTTGGAAGTAAATCCAACAATATTTTATAATAATAAAATGGTGCTTGGATGATTAATGTGGTACTATCTTAAGGAATGTTAATAGTGTAGAAAAAATAATTTTATTGCCCAGACATACAATAAATTTGACAAGCAACCTGGGGAATGTTTTAACATTAATATATGCTAATTAATAAAAATAGCCTTACCTTTATTTTAGCCTAACATTATCCTTATGTGAGAACAGCATATAATTACAGATTACCTACTATAAAGTACTTTGTAAGTTATCTACATAACTTGAAATTTGAAATGTTACATGGAAAGTAAATATGTATACATGCACACACTTTAACGGACTCCGAATCAGGTATCTTTCTGGGTCTCTGTTTCCAAATAGTAAGTACGTGTTTTAGACTAAATGATTCCTAAGGTTTTCCCAGGTATAGCATGGATATAAATCTATGTCTCTAGTTTTTTAACTTAATCATTGCAGTGAGATGGGGCTACTCCCTACTTGTGCTGCGAGGGTTTCTCATTGTGGTGAGAAACTTCTCTTGTCGCTGAGCACAGACTCTAGAGCACATGGGCTTCAGTAGTCACAACTCCTGGGCTCAGAGCACAGGCTCAGTACTCATGGCACACAGGCTTAGTCGCTCCACAGCTAGTTGAATCTTCCCGGATCAGGGGTCTGCCTTGGCAGGCTGATGCCTTATCACTGAGCCACCAGGGAAGCCCTAGGTTTCTAGTTTTAAAGAAAGTCCTGAGTCCTCAATTTGATCACACTCCGATTCCCCCTCACACACACAATTGGTATTTCCAGTTATCCATGAACTCATCTACGATTCTTGATTAAATCTAGATGTTAAAGGTTGAATCGAGATGAAAATTGCAGAGTGAATGGAAAGTCAGTGAGTCTCATTGGACTTGTCTCTTTACAACCAGAGGTCATTGTGGGGTCCACAGAGTTGCTTTTCATGTTGCAAGTTGTGTACACATTATCTGACCAAAGTTCATCATGCTTGATCAAGTAGATCTATATAAGTTCTACTGTCATTGACATGAAAGATTTGGGGGCATTGTTAGGTAATACAAAATTTTTTATTTTTCAGTAAAGATGTTTTTATTTGTATAACTTTATGTTAATTTTTAAGGAAAGAAATAGTTTTACTAGAGAAAATAAAAGTTATGCAGGAAAGGAAAAGTTGTCATAGCATAAGTACTTAACTCAGCTGTGAATAATATTCACACAGTGATATAAATATTGTATGCTGATGTCATGGCAAGTGTGATTATTAAGATGTGGGGTAATAGACAAAAAGGATATTTATGTGTGGTGGGGTGAAGGAACGAGAGAGAACTAAACCTTCATCTTTCATAGTGGGGAGTCCATAGATATTTAGGATAGAAAAGTTGGTGTATAGCAATCTATGTGCCTCTCAGTCTCTCAGCCCCATCTGACTCTTTGTGATCCCATGGACTCTAGCCCCCCAGGCTCCTCTGTCCATGGTATTTTCCAAGCAAGAGTACTGGAGTGGGTTGCTGTTCCCTTCTCCAGGGGATCTTCCTGACCCAGGGACCTAACCTGAATCTCTTATGTCTCCTGAATTGGCAGGCAGGTTCTTTACCACTGTCGCCACCTGGGAAGCCCATACCAATCTAAACATGTTATTTAATTAAGGAAATAGAGGAAAATTCCAAAAGACACCTATAAAAATTGAAAACGACTGTTCTTTTTAAGGTAGGATCCCTGAAGGTCTTTAAGCTATATGTAAACATGTGATTAGAATAAGATACATTTTTAAAGCACATTATGAAAGTTTCTATTTATATCTTATTTTCTAAAATTTTCCAGTGCACCTATTGGCACATACTTCTTTAAGTCAAATCAGATTTCAGGAATAAAATGAACAATAGATCAGAGGAAGTCTCCTTATATTTCACTGTGGTACCTTTCATTTGAAAAGCATATTATTGCTCTTTTTTGTTATTGTATATTTGTTTAATTCCATGAAATTTAAAATGCTATAGGAATGACTTTTAACACTCTAGACCCAATTGTATAAAATTTAGATTAAAAAAATCGAAGCATACAGAAATCATGTTGAACTTCATCTCTTGTATATTACTAGAACAACATCGATTCCTTAGAGAATATACAAGTAAAAATTGATTTCTTTTAAAATAATTTTCACAAATATTGTCTTGATACTCAAACCAGTTTCAACCTAGTTTATCACTGAAAGTTTCCATCTTAAGAATAGTTACCAGGTCTCCTGAATTTTTCTCAGCCATCATTTTACCATCTGGTACTACTTTTAATTTAATCTATAATACTGAAAGTTGTGTTTAGGATGGGTAGGATATAGGGTGAAATTCCATGGAGGTCCAAATGTTTGGAATCTTTACAAAAATTCAGTCTACAAAATCTTTTTAAAATGCATAAGCTTAATAATTTGTTTTTAGGTTTTTATGTGAGAAAAATATCAGCTGTGTCTACATTTATTCCTGATTTTTCTGTGAACATATAGATACATTAGATACATGGATACCAGAGCTTCCCTGGTAACTCAGCTGGTAAAGAATCTGCCTGCAATGCAGGTGACCTGGGTTTGATCCCTGCTGTTGGGAAGATCCCCTGGAGAAGGGAACAGCTCCCCACTCCAGTATTCTGGCCTGGAGAATTCCAAGGACTGTATAGTCCATGGGGTCGCAAAGAGTCTGACAGGACTGAGCGAACTTTCACTTTCATTTTCATAGATACATTATGTACAAACAGATCTAGTGGGAGATGAACTGGTGGTGTAGTAATAGGCCCCCCTGCTTCCAGCCAATACCTAATTTTATTCTTCTTGAAGTTTAATATCTCATATTTTCATGTTTCTTTCATCTCTTTCATCCCAATCACCCATGAAAGGTTGCATTCAAAGCCTACTTTCTCAGGACCTGATAATACCTCCCAATGATATTTGTCCCAGAAACATTTTAATTTTAGTAGGAATCAAATTCTGAAGGAAAGTGGATAAAACCCTGAGACAAACAGATGTGTTAACATGTAGAGTTAAGCCTCCAGTAAACAATTAAAGGAGCAAAGTAAGGTTAAAACATTTTTCTCCTCCAAGAAGAAAAGTGAAAGTGAAAGTCGCTTAGTCGTGTCCGAATCTTTGTGACCCCATGGACTCTACAGTCCATGGAATTCTCCAGGCCAGAATGCTGGAATGGGTAGCCTTTCCCTTCTCCAGGGGATCTTCCTAACTCAGGGATTGAACTCAGGTCTCCTGCATTGCAGGCAGATTCTTTATCAGCTGAGCCACAAGAGAAGCCCAAGAAGAAAACAGGATGTCAACTAAATACATTTTGATTTATCCTTTATTGCAGTGTTTGCTATCCTTGGAAAGAGGGATAAAAATGCACAGCAACTGACTACAGTTTGTCATACACACAAACAATCATGGCTTTTATCCAATGAGAAAGAAAATTAAATAATGTATACTGCATCTACCTGACCACAATAGTTATACTGACCTTGACGGAGTTATCTCCATGTGCTAGTTCTATTGCTGTGCCATTGAGCCAAACAGTGTCTCTGCCGGTCTTTTCAGAATTCTTGGACCAAAAGTGTAGCAGACATAGGCAGGGGTTAGGAAAGAGATGCTATGTATTCTGCCTGTGTGGTTTGGATGGAAAAATACTTTTTAGGTGATCTGTTTCTAAGAAGTGCAATTTTCAGGAAACCCAACACTGTATTCTCAAAATTATTTTCCATTCTCTCCCTCAAAACTTACTCTAATCATCTCAAAGTAAAGGATTATTCTCAATAGCAACAACAAAAAATGCTGCTGCTCACATTAAATTTGCTTTTACTCTAAGAGAAAACTACTTCAAATTTCACAAAGGTAGTCTTTTCTCCATTATACCTGGATTATGTACCCAATTTATAGATGGAGTAAACCCTAGAATACACTCTTCTGGAGTATTTTGGGGTGGCATTTTCCTGCAATAGGATTGAGCCTAGCATATCTAGGGTTTGGGCTAGTTGGAGATATAATTGGAGTTTGTGTCTGTAAACCCCACAGGCTCCCATCCTAAGAGATAGGAATTAACAGATATAGGTTTGATCATCCAGCAAACATATATCTACCATTGGTGTTATGAGAGGTGTGAAAACAGATCAATCAGACACAGTGGACAGTATCTGCAATCTGCCTGAAATTATATCTTGAATGAGGACAGGCTGTAAGCATATGTGTGAATGTATGCACTCTTTTAAATCCAGAAAAAATATTTTCCACATGACCAATGGTGGCACTGAAAACTAAATAATTATTGTAGTATAGTGGCATTTACAGATATCAGAAAACTTAAATCAAAAGGGGAGCATTGCTCTGCCCTGAATATAGGATGTTCATACTTTGTAAATTGCTGTGTCACCTCCAGGGTAACCTGCCAAGTGCATTTTCATATTATGCTTCAAATAACACTCACCAATAAGTGGAACTTAGAAAAATGTATAAACATGCACATTCTTTTGTTCTAAACAATAAGAAATACAGAATGTCAAGTGAAGACCTAACAACAAACACAGAATTCCAATCTTTTCAGGTTAGCTTGTGACATCGAGTCAGAAAACGTATCAAGGCCGTATAACTGTTCAGAGTGCATCTGTAAACTGATTTATTGAAGCATTCGGTAATACACTGCTATTTATGGGAGACTCAGCTATAGATATTCCTGCAGTATTATAGAAAAGACTCCTGTCCTGTGGGGTCTCCAGTGCAGATGGGCAGCTGTGGTTCCATAATACAGGTTTATTTGCCTTGAGATGGTGCATTTCTCAAAAGAGAACATGCTTAGTAAAGATTTAGAAATAATTATGAACATGAATAGGGCTTCCCAGGTGGCGCTAGTGGTAAAGAACCCGCCAATGCAGGAGTCACAGGTTCAGCCCCTGGGTCAGGAGGATATCTGGGAGGAGGGTGTGGCCATCTGCTCCAGTATTCTTGCCTGGACAGAGGAGACTGGCGGGCTACAGTCCATCTGCTCCAGTATTCTTGCCTGGACAGAGGAGACTGGCGGGCTACAGTCCATGGGGTCACAGAGTCAGACACAGCTGAAGTAACTTAGCACGCATGCATACATGAATATGAATAGAAAGTGGGCAGCTAGCTGAAGAAATTCTCTAGAAGACAGTGGTTGACATGCATTTTCTTCCAAATTAACCATCAATTTGCAAGTCTAGAGTCTAAGGTCTCAGTGGATTTTCTATTTTTAAAAAATAGGTGAAAAGAATACTGTGATCTACTCCAATGTTTACACAATGGAGGGCAAGCAACAATTAAATATTTTCAACTACCTGCAAAAACTAACTGTATATCTTTATATTCCTAAATATACTCTCATATTTTAAGATGAATTCATCATAGCAAATCTGAAAACTATCAAATAGTCGACTCTAGTTTTGTTTACTCAATTATATTAGAAACTAGTATTTGTATGTTACTTTAAAGTTTAAAAATCATGTTCTTTTATATCATTTCATAGAACTCTCCACTAACGTACTGATATGCTTGTGTTGAGTTAGACACTCAGTCATATCTGATTCTTTGCGACTCCATGGACTGTAGCATGCCAGGTTCCTCTGTCCAGTGAATTCTCCAGGCAAGAATACTGGAGTGGGTTGCCATTCCCTTCTCCAGGGAATCTTCCCAACCCAGGGATTGAACCCAGGTATCCCTCATTGCAGGCAGACTCTATACTGTCTGAGCCACCATGACTCATAGTGATATGTTTGGGTGATATTATCTTCTAGGTAGAATTCGTTGTCCTACCTCTGTGCACCCATGTCACTTTCTTGAAACATTTATATCTCTATAACAGGGCTTCCCTGGTAGCTCAGATAGTAAAGAATCCACGTACAATGCAGGAGGCCTGGGTTTGATCCCTGGGTCAGGATATCCGCTGGAGAAGGGAATGGCTACCCACTCCAGTATTCTTGCCTGGAGAATTCCAGGGACAGAGGCTCCTGGCGGGCTACAGTCCATGGGGTCGCAAACAGTTGGACATGACTGAGCGACTGAACACTGGCACTAATGCTAGAGCGCTTTATAACGTTAGAGAATCCAGGAATGTCAGCCGTGAAAGGGACCCTGAGGATTGTATGTCCAATAGTTCCTGTTTTGCAGATGGAGAAATTGAGATTCAATGTGCATATGTGGCTTGCTCAAGAGAGTTGGAGACTGAATAGGAATTAGAACTTGGGTTTTCTATATTCAAGTTTGGAGGCCAGCTTTTGGAAAAGTGTAGATGTGTTGGGAAACAATATGATTGTTTGATTGAGACTGAAGCTGTCTCTCCATCATGATGGTTATGAGTGTATGTATGTCTCATTTATTTATTGTTGCTATGGTTCTGTGTCATTTCAGAATGTAAAACCAACAACACTCCTCACATCTCTATAGCTGCATGAACTTCAGCAGGATAGAATTCTGTAAATCGGGTTGTCTCAGTTTCCTATTTATTTCTGATCACATTGTTTTCTCAAGATGCATTTTCTTTTTCCATCTGAAATTCATACTTTGGGAACCTCCTCTCTAAAGATGCTTAAAACCCAAACAGTGTTTCTTTTTTGGTAACTTTCCCTGTACTTTACTCTGCAATTTCTCTGTTTAGAAACCTTTAATTGTGCCTTGTTCCCTTCTGCAGAAGATTGAAAATTAGCTGCTTAGTTTTCAAGGCGCAACATACTACTTACTTTCAATTCCTCTTCCTTACCATTTTCCCAAACACATTTAGCATAGTAATCAAACTTACTTTTTGTAACCTCTAATTAATCTCATTTTCTGGGCCTTTGCTTGCTTGTGGTTTCTCTTTCTTTCTCCCTGTGAAAGGTGGAAGATCTCATTTTAACTATTAAATATTCTTAAAGTTGTAGGGCTTCTCTTCTCAAGCGCAGCAGGTTGTGTAAAGAATGAGAGAGATGAAATATCTTCTCCCAGGACTGGGTCTCCACAGTCTGTCTGGGCTCTGCTCCTTGTTTGCCTGTAGTTGACTTTCTTTTGGATTCTTTCTTCCTGACCTGGATTTTCTAGACATGACTCCATCCTGTCCTTTATGTAAGACCAGAGTCATGCTTAGATCCCATCTGCTTATCTCAAAAACCTCCTCCTGGCGGTGTTCCTAGTGAAGTAGCACCATCCATTGCCATTCGTGACTGGGAATGGTGGCAAAAAATGATCCAGTCTCCTTTCCTGACTGTATCCATCTAAAATCAGTGCACATCTACCTGTGTATATTTGAAAAGAATTACTGTGTCTCCATTTTCTTTTCATTTGATATAGATTTTGCCTTTTCATTGTTGTTTAGTCGCTAAATCATGTCCACCTCTTTGTGACCCCACGGACTGCAGCATACCAGGCTCCCTTGTCCTTCACTATCTCCAGGAATTTCCTCAAACTCATGTCCATTGAGTTGGTGATGCTACCCGAGCATTTCATAGAAGCCTTCTGAAAAAAAAAAGAAAACTATATCTGTTTAGAATTTAACCATTATCAAATATATCTCAAAGCAGGCAGCTTTCTTTGGAATAGAATGTATTCCTGGATATCAATATAATATCTTTTTCTCTTTACATTTGTCCTAAGTTCCCAGAACATTTCCTTAGTGGTGGCATACAAAACTCATTCAAGGGGCCTGGTTCTGAGAGGAAGGACTACTGGGGACATTAAAAGTACTCCTTCCTAAAATAGGGAAATTTGCATTTGCTGAAAGCCAGAGGCGTTATAAAGGACAAGACAAAAAATGTTATAAGAAGAAAGAAAGAAAGGTGAGAGAAAGGTCCATCAGAAAATGGAATGGACAGGCATTCATGTCCAGCTGTTTGTACGTGTGTGCTAAGTTGCTTCAGTCTTGTCCGACTCTTTGCAACCCTATGGGCTGTCACATACCAGGCTCCTCTGTCCAAGGGATTTTTCCAGGCAATAATACTGGAGTGGTTGCCATGCCTTCCTCCAAGGCATCTTCCCAACCCAGGGATCAAATCTGTGTCTCCTGCATGGACAGGTGGATTCTTTACCACCGAATCACCTGGTACATGCTGAATCAATCTTACTCATCAGCAAAGTACCCCAGTGAAAGAGATGGATTTTTACAATTTAATGTGTAGATGTAAAATCAAGTGCTGGATAGTTTTGTCTCAAATATAGTCACTGAGAATCTGAAGGGTCTTGGGGAAATTTTAATGTGCTACATTCTTGGCTTTCTGATTCCTGAAAGTGAAAGTGAAGTTGCTCAGTCGTGTCAGATTCTTTGCGACCTCATGGACGGTAGTCTACCCCGTCCATGGGATTTTCCAGACAAGAATACTGGAGTGGGCTGCCATTTCCTTCTCCAGGGGATCTTCCCAAACCAGGGATCGAACCCAGGTCTCCTGAATTGCAGACAGACGCCTTACCGTCTGAGCCACCAGGGGACTTTATTGCTTCAAGAATGAAATGCAGAACCCATGACTGGTAGTTTAGTTAAAAGCCTAACTTTTAACTAAAGATATAATCTTCGCATATGCTCTTAAATGATTCAGACATCTTGTTTTATTAAATGATTTAAGCAAATGAGTCCCATAGCATATATTATAGCCTTTACTTGATGAAAGACTTCACACCGTACTGTCACCCACAAAAGAAATCTCGGTATTTTCTACCTCTCTTTTTTCTATTACTTCACACATCCTGTAAAACCAAGCCAGTCACCTTCAGAAATATCTTTTGCATCTTTCCCCTCTTGTAAGGCCACCGTCACTGGCTTCCGATCATCTGTGTGCCTCTTCAAATTTTCAACGTTGTAATATTCTTGTTGTTTTCAGAACATACCTCCTAGTCTGTGTTGCCCTACTATCAAAGTTTTCTTGCTTTAAAATACAGCTATGATTGGATCATATCACTACCCTATTAAGCAAACCGTATCAGTGGTTTCTCAAGGTCCATGAAATATAACACACATTTTTAGCATGGAACTCACCAGGCTGTGAAATCTGGGATAAAGGGTACCTAGATTTAAACATAATAGGCACCCAGTGACCATTTGTTGACAGAATAATTGAGAACAAGCAAAATAGGAATGAACAAATGAGATTTTGCTACACAATTTGGCCTCAGCATCTTTATGCAGATAAATCCCTCTGTGAATTCAATGATTGCTACCCTCTGTACCATCTGCTGTTCATTTATTCTGGGCACCGATCACTGTTCCATGTCCTGGGAACACAGACATGAAGAAAACAATCCTCAGCTTCATCCGTGAGGATGAACAACTCACGGTGGAGTCACCATTAAACAAGTAAATGCACAGATGAGTACATGATTCCTATTTGTCAGCATTGCTACTAAGGAAAGGAAGTGGATTCTCTAAGAAAGGGAGGCAGACTGAGTTTAGCTTGAGGTATAGTAGAGATGGAGAAGATCTCTTTTCCTGGCATTTGATTGAAGATTGGATAAGTTATCCAAGTGGAAATTGGGAGAAGAGTGTGTTAGGCAGCTGAAATAAGTTGTTGGGATTGTTTTTGTTTTATTTTATCTTAAGATTCTGCTAGTTATTCCTTCTTAAAGTCACTAGGCATTCCCATAACCCTTACCCTAACCCTAACCTTTACCCTAAAACCCTAGCCCTTTTTGTAATACTGAACATGATGTGCTTGTCTGGAATGTTTTTCTCTTCTATTTTCTATCTAATGCATTTTTTTCTTATCCTCCTACTTTTATGTTTAGATATTAAAACATCAAACTGTCATTACCCCTTACAAAAACCCACATTTGGATATCTATAATAGCTTTTTCATATTGCCAAAAGTTTTGAGCACTCAAGATGTCCTTCAGTAGGTAAATGGATAAACTGTGATATATCCAGACAATGAAATATCATTTAGCACTAAAAAGAAGTGAGCTCTCAAGCTGTGAAAAGACATGAAGGAAATGTCACCACATGCTGCCAAGTGAAAGAGGTCAATCCAAAATGACTTCATGCCATGTAATCCCAACTATATAACATTCTGGAAAAGGGAAAACTATAGAGACAGTAAACAAAATTAGTGGTTTTTAGGGTTAGGGTCGGGGAGATGAACAGATATAGAAAAGGGTATTTTTAGGGCAGAAAGATTCCTCTATAATACTATAATGATGGATCTGCCCAAGTGGCTCAGTGGTAAAAGAATCTACCTCACCAATGCAGGAGACATGAGAGACACAGCCCGATTCCTAGCTCAGGAAGATCCCCTGGAGTAGGACATGGCAACCCACTCCAGTATGCTTGTATGGAAAATTCCACAGACAGAGGAGCCTGGCAGGCTACAGTCTATGGGGTCTCAAAGAGTCATACATGACTGAGCGTGCATACACTCTAATGATGGATATATGTCATCATAATTTGTCCAAGTTCATCATGCATATGATGCAAAGAGTGAATCCTAAGATAAAGCATGAATTTGGGGTGATTATAATGGGTCAATGTACATTCAACACTGGTAAAAAATGTAACATTCTATGAGTGATGTTGATAATGGGGAAGGCTATGCATGTGTTGGGATATGAGATGTATGTGAAACCTCGGTATCACCCTCTCAAATTTGTTCTAAACATAAAAATTCTCTAAAAACTTGTCTTATAAAAATACATTGAACCATTGACATTAAACTTTCACTGTTTTTGTAATAAATTTGGTTGTTACTGTTCAGTCGCTAAGTCATGTCAGACTCTTTGTCACCCCATGGATTGCAGCACACCAGGCTTCCCTGTCCTCCACTATCTCCTGGAGTTTGCTCAAACTCATGTCCATTGAGTTAGTGATGCTATCCAACCATCTCATCCTCTGTTGCCCCTATTTCTTCTCCTGCCTCAGTCTTTCCCAGCATCAGGGTCTTTTCACTTGAGTCAGTTCTTCGCATCAGGTGGTCAAAGTATTGGAGCTTCAGCTTGAGCATCAGTCCTTCCAATGAATATTCAGGGTTTATTTCTTTTAGGATTGATTGGTTTGATCTCCTTGCAGTCCAAGGGACTCTCAAGCACCTTCTTCAATACCACAGCTCAAAAGCATCAGTTCTTCAGTGCTCAGCTTTCTTTATTGTCCAACTCTCACATCCGCATATGGCTACTGGAGAAAACATAGCTTTGACTGTATGGACTTTTGTTGGCAAAGTGATATCTCTGCTTTTTAATTTGTTGTCTAGGTTTGTCATAGCTTACCTTCCAAGGAGCAAGCATCTTTTAATTTCATGGTTACAGTCACCATCTGCAGTGATTTTGGAATCCAAGAAAATAAGATCCACCACTGTTTCCATTGTTTCCCCATCTATTTGCCATGAAATGATGCGACCAGATGCCATGATCTTAGTTTTTTGAATGTTGAGTTTTAAGCCAGCTTTTCCCCTCTCCTCTTTCACCCTCATCAAGAGGCTCTTTAGTTCCTCTTTGCTTTCTGCCATTAGAGTGTTATAATCTGCATATTTGAGTTTATTGATGTTTCTCCTGGCAATCTTGATTCCAGCTTGTGATTCATCCAGCCCAGCATTCACATAATGTACTCTGCATATAAATGTGTATATACAATTGGGATTATATTACAAACACTGTTTCATGGCCCATCTTCCTTTACCTTAGCATACCATAAATGCATGTTGATTAATTAAACCTTCTCTGACAGCTTTGCTTTATTGACTGGTGCTCCACTGTCCACTTTGGACCAATCAAGTTCATGATCAAATCTGATATAACTTGAGTCAGGAACACTGGAGGAGGTTTAAATAAAGCCCTTTAGTGAATTAATTAAAAATGGAAGTGGATTAAATGGTCTAGGATATAGACTTGACTGTCAATAAATACATTGCTTTTTATCAGTGAATACTCTCTTTGAGTTAACTGGTAAATGAAACTAGATCCGAGTCAGAAATCTAGTCGTTTACCAGTGGACCAACCAATTGCAATCTAGAAGAGTCTTGTCCATAGGAAGATTACCGATGACAGCTAGAAGCGGACTGAGGTTCATTTACTCGCACTACAATTGACCTTGGCACTCTTCAAATTACTGTTTTATTAAAATTTCGGGGTAGGTCTGCCTGTTCATGAGACTATAGAATATAAGTTGAGGAAAAAAAGAAGAAAAGACCATATTCACCCTTATTTTAGAGATTAAATCCTTAGTTGATGCTACTTTTGAATACCATTTCCTTTTTAGCATAAAGTAATATAAATAAAATTTTCAAAATGTTTTCTATATTGTACAAAAGGCGAACATTGATTTTTATTGTTTGGTGTGACAGAATTTATTTCTCTGAGATTAAAATATTGACTTAGAGGAGAAAAAACTTTTTTATTCTCACAAATCTTTTTTTTTTTTCCTGGTATATAACAGTTTCGTAGATAATTTGAAACTGATTAATCTGTTAAACCATCTGTCAGAAATGTGCTGCAGCTGTTAAATGTCCAGCATAATTTGAACTGCAATTCTTGAGTAATTCACCCTTGGTATGTGCAGAGCAGACAATTTCCTATTTGATTTACAACTATGATTCTTGCAAACATGGCTGATTCTCTAGCTATATTTTCTTAAATGTTTTGTGAACATAGCTACTAGACTGAAAAAAAATGGAAAAAATTTGATCTGATTTTTTTTAAGATGATAACATTGAATCTGTTCATTAACAGATGCTACTATACTGATTATGTTCAGTATTTTTCAAAGGATGTGAAGATCCCTACCATACGTTATATTTTCCATATACTGAGAATGTAAAAAACTCCCCTTCCTTCAGAACAGATCACCATATAGCAGGGAGATCAACATATAAGCAAATACTTATCACAGTGTGTTTTCAATGATATAGGAGGAAAGTGTTATTTTAGAAATACCAAATTCTTATTTTCTTTTGCAAACAAAGAAAAACAAAAGGGGTTTTGAAAGAGTACTCTCAGAAACGTCAGTACATCAACTCTTACAAAATTCACTGCTGGAGACAAGATATTTTAAAAATTCTAAAGGCATGTACTAATGATGTAGAAAAACCCTCAGTGTAATACAAAGGTTCAAATGACAAATCATTTTAAGTTGATAAAGATCAGAGAGATGATCTTACGTGGGCTATAGTGAGGAAGCTCTACATGTAACATCATGGGATAAAGCCAACTCTTTTTTGCACAAGCAATTTTAAAAATGGGAAAATGCAAAAATGTCCATTAGATAAAGTAAATACATCTCAGTTGCCAAAACCTAGGAACTATTTTGCCCTGCTCACATTTAGATGGATTTATTACTTATCATTGTCAGTAATGCCCTATATGGTATTCATGCTGCATGCCAGATTCTTAGGCCCTGAGAATACAGGCTCAGCAGGACAGGCACATACCCCGATCCCAGGCAATTCAGAAAAGTAATAAACATTTTTAAAAGATAAACAATCAGGATTATTTTATTTTCATTTTTTTAAACTAACACAACATTGTTAATCAACTATACTCTAGTATAAAATAAAAAGTTAAAAACAGCCTACCTAACAAAAGTAATTTTTTAAAAGAAAGTTTGATAAAACTTATTTGTGGGTGCTAAGTCATTCAATTGTGTCCAACTCTTTGTGACTCCGTGGACTGTAGCCCCCCAGGGTCCTCTGTCCAAGGGATTTCCCAGGCAAGAATCTTGGAGTGGGCTGCCATTTCCTAGTTCAGGGCATCTTCCCTCCCCAAGGATCGAACCTTGTCTCCTATGTCACCTACATTGGCAGGCATATTCTTTACCACTGAGCCACCTGGGAGTTTGGTTGAATTTGCCTGTGAACTGTATAGGGCCTGAGGTTTTCTTTGTGAGATTTTAAGCTGCTGATTCAGTTTCTTTAATGGCTATGGCATTACTGAGGTGTTTGACTTCTTTTTTGAGTCAAATTTGATAAAGTTATATTTTTATAAGAATTTACTCATTTTATACGATTATTGTAAAAAGAGAATATTTTAGATTATCATTGGTGCTATGAACAAAATAAAACCATGCCATCAAATACCAAGTAATGTCTGGAGGATATGAAGCTGGAAGTTGAGTTGATGTATTTAGACACTGGCCAGAGAAAGAGTGGGCTGGTATTTGAGTTGGGGGCTGTCTGGAAAGGAGTCTACCTTCTTTAGAGCTGATAAAGAGAATTCCAGCCAGGAGACAGGGAGAGGAAGAGGCACTTTAGCAGGAATGTGCTTGGTGTGTCTGAAAAAGAGAAAGGAAAGTGAAACTGGAGCTTAGCGACTCAGAGGAGAAGAGTGAAATAAAATAACTCCAGAGATCATTCAGAGCCAAGCCATCACAGGCTCTGCTGGAGTTAGGGTTCCATACTCAATGCAAGGGGAAGCCCTCAGGAACAAGGGCCAGGAATAATCTGATCTGCTTTTTAAAAGATCCATCAGGCCAGTACAAAGAAAATGGATTTTGAAGGGATAAAGGTTGAAGCAGGAAATAAGTGCCCAATAAATATTTATTACATGAATAAATGGAATAAATTTGATGTACTGTGCTGAACATTATATTTATTGGATGTAGGCATATGAGCTGAAATGCTGATCCTGTATGATTTTCTCTGAGAACACCTATTTAAAACTGCGGGTGTCTCTTCCTTTTATTTGAAAGATATGGGTTTGTTGTGGACAGAAGACCTTAAAAAAATGACAGAGGGGGCATCACTTCAAGTAAATTCCTGGGATCAAAATGGGAAGTGGTAAGAAAAATCTGGGCTTCCCTGGTGACTCAGCAGTAAAGAACCCACCTGCAATGCAGGAAACATGGGTTGGATCCCTATGTTGGGAAGATCCACTGGAGAACAAAATGGCAACCCACTCCAGTGTTCTTGCCTGGAAAATGCCATGGACTGATGAGCTTGCGGGGGCTACAGTCCATGGGGTCGCAAAAGAGTCAAGACATGACTCAGTGGCTAAAAAACAACAGCAAGAAAAATCTGCCCATTTCATTTTTGTTAGGAGATCTACACACTCAAGAATAAATCCAGTGTACAGATTTTATCCAAAGTGACCCTGGAGATGGTAGACCTCAAAAACTTGTAATCATATACAACTTGGTTTTTGTCCTTGTTCTATTATTCTTTGGGCTTCCCTGATAGCTCAGTTGGTAAAGAATCCACCTGCAATGCAGGAGACCTGGGTTTGATCCCTGGGTTGGGAAGATCCTCTGGAGAAGGGAAAGGCTAACCACTCCAGTATTCTGGCCTGGAGAATTCCATGGACTATACAGTCCCTGGGGTTGCAAAGAGTTGGACACGACTGAGCGACCTTCACTTCACTTTCACTATGATTCTTTAACTGTGATGTCTCAAGCTTCCTCATCTGTATAATGGTAATGATATCAATGTCAAAGGCTTACTAAATAAAGTAACTCAGTGAGAGAATTCTCGCAGAATATTTACTGCATTGCCTGCCCCATAAGTACTCAAAAATGATTACTATTACTATTTATTTGCTGATTGTGGCTTAGTGGTTTCTACTGCTTATGCTACTGAGATGGAAAAGGGGCAACTGCCTCATTGAATTCAAGGCTGCTGTAATGCATATGGTAGCACATTTCGTTGTTTCCCATTGAGTGGAAATGAACAAAAAGGAAAATAGGGTCCCCTCCTTGGAGGTGTAAAGGGGAAAGATTCAGTGAGAAGATAAAGGGGAGAGATAGGTTTCCTTTTTTCCCTTATTGATTTTCATTATATGTCAGGTGAAACATGTCCACTCAGTTGATTTAGTTCCAAATTTATTATCTTTACCTTTTTCTAAATTAGCATTTAATGGCAAACTAATTGTACTTCTCTTCATGACCGCTGGCTTCATGTCTTTTGTGAGATGCCTTAAGTAAAGAAAACTAGATAAATTCTCCATACATTGTATGAAAGGACAGTTAATTCTCAATTTAAATATATACTCTCTTTTACCAATGAACTAACATTCTTGCATTTTCTGTGCAAAGGAGTTTAACCCTGCTATGAAGATCCAGATGTAGATAATAAAAGATTCCTTCATAAAATGAAATACAGTCTCCATAGTTTTGCCTTTTCCAGAGTGTCATATAGTTGGCAGATAGAGCTTTTCATATTGACTTCTTTCACTTAGTATATGACTTTTCATGATTCCATAGGCCACTTTCTTTCTTTCTTTTTTTTTTTTTGGCTGAATAAAACGACATTGTCTAGATGTACCACAGTTTATTTAACCATTCACCTATTGAGGTAGCCAGGGGTTAGAAGGAAGGAAGCAAAGAGGGATGAATAGGTAAGGCACAGAAGATATTTAGAGCAGTGAAACTACTATGTAACACACCATAATGTATGTTACACTTTTAAAACCACATGCTATATCATTATATCTGATGAGTCATCAAAAATTAAAACACCAACTGAAAAAAAATAAAATAAAATGAAATACAAAGCAATATTTATTTTTATTTTAAAACAAAAGGGAATATTTGTATGGACATTTCTTTGATAGGTCAGTGTATGCTAAAGACCAGATTGTCAAATGTCCTCATGCACTTAAACATACGTTTTGTATCAAATGTAGTGAGTGTGTGTGTGTGTGTGTGTGTGTGTGTGTGTATGTGAAAACTAGTAAGAGTGATTACTTCTGTGGATTGTGAAAATCCTTTCTTTCTCTGTATTGTATGGAATTTTATAAGATCAGGCAAAAAAAAAAATCTTATTTCCAGTGACAAAGAGTAGGCCAGGGATGTTTGAGCAAGAAGTACACAAAGCAAGGTATGAATCATAAAAGGTATGGGAGGAAATTATGATGAAAATGAAGATATATAAAATTAAAGTTGAGTTGGAGTCATCAGTATTTTGCCCTAAGGAAGAGCAAACATTTTTTCCAGAATTCTCCTATACTACTGATTTTTAAAACAATTGACTGTCTATTGCTATGACGTAGGAAATCATAGAAAAACTTATCCAAAATTAGAAATGGCCATTTGAAATAATGAAAAAAAAAAAAAATCTGAAGACACTCTGGATAAGATGGAACTTAGTCATCCAAATTCATACCCCTAGGAATAAAATATCATTTTTTTTATTGTAAAGAACATGCTCTCTTCCATGTGCTAATATTGGGAAAACCTCAGTCTAATACTAATCTCTGCAAATCACAACTATCCTAGAAATTATTTATTAGATCAGATTAAGTTAAAATAACTGAACTTACAAAAAGTTATAAAATATACTGGAAGAGCATGTCATGTTTCAATTTCTGGTACTGGCCATACATTCAAGGAGTAATACAGTATTTAAACATCAAAATGTATATGTACATTATTCAATTCAAAGACATTTGGCTCCCAGGTAGAATTACACCTTTTCCATAGAGAAAAGTAAGTGGGGTATGGGATTTCCACAGATGGCATATGGAAATGAGCTCAGTTTGTTTGGGTTTTTTAATAGAATGCTAAAGTTAGCAAAGTTCTGAGGTGAAAAATACAGAACCTATGCAAGGAATGTGTGCTGAGGAAAGAAGACAAAGCACCATGTTTCTAAGTGCATCAAAACAAAGACTTCAGGAACCAGTGACCTACGTTTATAGGGAATAAAAATAGTTGGCCTGTCTTAGATGTGGAGAAACAGATTGTGAAGTTATTGTTAGTGCTGTGCCTTTCTTCCTTTTTCTTTCTTGTTTTCTTTCTCTCATTTTTTCTCTCATTTTTCTCTCCTCCTCCCTCCTTTCCTCCCTACCTCCCTTCCTCCCTTTCCTCTTCTCTCCTCTTTATTGAGATGAATATTTAAAACATACACACGCACATATGGAATCATAGTCTTGGGAATACAGTCTCTAAAGCAGTGCTAGATCCCATTCCAGCCTTTGTTTGATCTGAGTGTGGAAACTGACATTCCTTATAATTTGTGAAGCATTTACAGGACTATATTAATCTCAGTGATTCCTCAGGAAACACACCTGAGTTGTGGCGTTGGTCTCTTTTTCATCCAAATCCTAAAACTATCCACTCCAAAATCATTGCAGATGGTGACTGCAGTCATGAAATTAAAAGACGCTTACTCCTTGGAAGGAAAGTTATGACCAACCTAGATAGCATATTCAAAAGCAGAGATATTACTTTGCCAACAAAGGTCCATCTAGTCAAGGCTATGGTTTTTCCTGTGGTCATGTATGGATGTGAGAGTTGGACTGTGAAGAAGGCTGAGCGCCGAAGAATTGATGCTT
>NW_011494783.1:3265836-3274830 GCF_000754665.1 Bison bison bison
AGTCCATTCTGAAGGAGATCAGCCCTGGGATTTCTTTGGAAGGAATGATGCTAAAGCTGAAACTCCAGTACTTTGGCCACCTGATGCGAAGAGTTGACTCATTGGAAAAGACTCTGATGCTGGGAGGGACTGGGGGCAGGAGGAGAAGGGGACGACAGAGGATGAGATGGCTGGATGGCATCACTGACTTGATGGACGTGAGTCTGAGTGAACTCTGGGAGTTGGTGATGGACAGGGAGGCCTGGCGTGCTGCGATTCATGGGGTCTCAAAGAGTCGGACACGACTGAGCGACTGAACTGAACTGAGGCTAGATAAGAAATAGCACCTTATTGTCCAAAGAATTTTCCACTGTCTATGAAACAATGTAGCCAAAGCATGCTTTATCCAAGAAGTCAGGGAAATGGCACAGAGGATAACATGGTTAACAGTGAGTGGCTGGAGACTCAGGCAATTGTAGACTCAGCTGAGAAGGACACCGACTGGCTGTAGCTGGACACCATGGGGAGCAGGAAGAAAAGAAGGAAAGTCAGGAGTGGGAGGCATCATGCAGCCCTGTAGCACCCACTGAGATGGGCCTATAGGCCTTGAAATGAGCATTGCCACAGGAAAGACAGGCCATCTCTGGGAGGAACTGAGATGCTGTTAGGGGAGCCAGGGAAGGAAATGACCATGACCACTCAGCTTGCAATTAGAGATAGTTTTGGCCAGAAGGAGCCAGGCAGGAGGCTACTGATCGGAAACAGAAGACTTTAGGGGGAGGTCTGGCCTCTTAACTTTGCCCTGACAATGGAGTCATAAAACCTGAGGCTGATGATCATGTAGTTCTAGATTCAAAAGTCAGGAGTTGAATGCACAGGAAATAAAGAGAACATTTTTATGATGTATTCCCTTGAGAATATGTGTTTTACAGTGCTTTTTTTTTTCTGAGTTTGAATCAAATGTTTCTAGAATGTATGGATACATTATGGATATGGATACAAAGGGATACAAATATGGATAACAAAGGGAGAAGAGGGCATGGGATAGATTGAGGTAGGGATAGATATGATGTATTGATATGATATGATATATGATACTGATATGTATAAAATAGATAATTAATGAGAACCGATTGTACAGTGCAGGGAACACCACTCAATGCTCTGTGGGGACCTGAACGGGAAGGAAATTCAAAAAAGAGGGGATATACGTGTAACTGATTCACTTTGCTGTACAGTAGAATCTAATCAACGTTGTAAAGTAACTCCAATAAAAATTTTAAAAAATAGGATTTCCATTCTAGTAGAATTTTTGCTATTTTTGCCATTCTTTGCCATTCTTATTTTCTGGGTATTTACTTGTATTTCCAAATGTGTGATATAAAACATATATTTTAAGTGCTGTGGTTTTAAAAGATGTGGTGAACGTTTTCCAACATTATTTCTTAATCAGAGATAACCTTTGAATGCTACTCTGATGTCAGTGACATATGTTCTGAACTCCTCTGACCTCGTGAACTTGCCGTCCATCCCCCTTGCCAAGAAATATGACTCTCAGCCACGCTCTTGGAGGTGAAGGGCCACAGCCATTTCGTCTCGCTTTGCCAATCACTTCCTCTGTTCCAGCTTGAATTCATACAGAATTCTTACAGCTAGTCTGCCTTCCTGATTGACTGAAATTGTGTGAAAATAAAACTCAAGGCCCATCTGCTCTTCTAGTTTTCATCCAGGATTCCCTGGAAGGGAAATACACTGGAGACCAAATATTTGCCATGACTATGTGGCTGTAGTTTTGGAAGACATCCCAGTATAAATTATAGAAATACTAAATTATTTCAAATGTTAGCATTCTCCCTCTTTCTCTACTACAATTACCACTAGTATAAAAATACTAACTTTCTCCAGGGATCTGTTTGATTTTCTAATGTTTAATGTCTTCAGAGTATTGAGACGCATGCTCTAGAACAACAAGCAGTCAGACTCTTTGGAAGATGGAAGGTGTAATAACTATTATTACAGTTGGAGATAAAAGTGGATCATTCATCCTAATAGTCAGTCTGGCAATATGGGCACATGTGGAGTGTAGCTACAGCCATCACGGGGAAATTTCATCCTCATTGTAGCTTTAAAACTTCTCCTGTCTCTATAGTGTTCTTAACCCTCTTCATCTATATCCTCTCAATTCTTCAGGTCTTATTTGTGTTACCTGTTACCATAAGTGATCGTTAATCATTCTTCTTTGTGGATACATGGAATATTCATTATATTGAACCAGAGGTTAGAAAACTTTCTCTGTAAAAGGTCAGATAGTAAATCCTTTAGCTTCAGAGGCTGTGTGGTCTCTTTTTGTGACATTCTGCTGAGATGTGAATGCAGACATAAATGAGTGAATGGGGGTGTGGCCCAGCACAGCTTTACTTAACAAAAGCGAGCAGCGGGCCAGATTTGGTCTGGGGGACACAGTTGTGGACTCTTGTCCTTGATAGTGCTCGAGGGCATTAGAGTTTGAGAGAAATTTAGCTAATTTCTTCATATTGTGTGTGAATCAGAGTGGCTCAGATGGTAAAGAATCTGCCTGCAATGTGGGAGACTCTGGTTCGATCCCTGGGTTGGGAAGATCTTCTGGAGAAAGGAACAGCAGCCCACTCCAGTATTCTTGCCTGGAGAATCTCATGGAGACAGGAACCTGGCCGGCTACAGTCCATGGAGTTGCTAAGAGTTGGACACGACTGAGTGACTAACACTTTCACACTTTCATCTGTAGAAAGGGGGTTGACTGACGTACTCAAGGTCACACACAGGAGAAAGCCAGGAGTGACAAGTTCACCTAAACCACAGTCATGTATTTTTAATTTACTTGTTACTTTCAGGATTTGATTATGTTCTAGTCAGCATTGAATTACAGACTGGTATTATTTTCTTGTTTCATGTTTAATTACTTTATATGGATCCATGTATTGTTACTGCTCATGAGAGAATGGGAAATAGATACATAGATAGATGTTTTATTGCCCGAAGTGATTAGAACAGGGCAAAGCAGGGAATAAGATCATAATAAATGTTTGTGACTACCGTCTTTCAGGAGAACTATAATTCATGTGGCATTTTTCTTGCTTAATTATGCAGTTATAGATTTTGTCTCAACTTAGATTATTGTAAGATATCTGATCCTTAAATTATTATAATAATTCTATAGTACTTTTTAAAAATAAATAATCTTTTATCTGTTCTTATCCTTCTTGATCCCCGTTTTACACTAATTTTGTTATTCTGATTTATATGAGTCTTTAAAATTAGTGAAAAAATTTAATTTGGTATAAAGATTAATTTGTTATGGAAATCAAATTTAAAGAAAATAACTAATATGGATAAACTATCCTCGGATTTTATAAAGTGCTGTATTTAAGTTCTAAATTTAAGCAAGTTAAATGGATCACTTGATTATTCAACTTCATTTTCATTATTTACCATGTGTAACATGGAGCTATATATTCAGTGAATACTGAATTTTGGATAATGTATTATTCCTTATTATCAGGTATTGTTGTTTAGTTGTGACTCTTTGCAACCCCATGGACTATAGCCAGGCTCCTCTGCCCATGGGATTTCCCAGGTAAGAATACTGGTGTGGGTGGCCATTTCCTTCTCCAAGGAGTATCAGGTTAGTCCTACTGAGCAGGTTTGGACAGAAGGTTTTTCCTGGCATGGTCCTGCTGAGCTCTGTCACAACATATGTCCTCTTTTCCTTAGGTTACTATGCAGATGTTACCCAGTCAAAGAGACTTTTCTTGGCTAGGCACCCGAAGCCTACAACTCTCTCAACCTCCGCCCTACACACAGACTCCCAGCCCCTCTTTCATATTTAGGGTGTCTTGGCAGTTTTTATCACCATCCCATCCTATGAATTCATCCTATTAATTCAAGTTTTTACATGTTTGTTTTTGTTCTAGTTAGATTTTAGTTTCTACTGAAACATAAATTACGTGAGGACAGGAGCACTGTTTCATCTACTGCTGCATTTCCTGTGTCTGATACAACATAGGTTCTTCTTTAAATTTTTTAAAATCTAGTTTATATTTTATTGAAGTGTAGTTGATTTCAGGTTACCGCAAAGTGTTTTGGAATCTTTTTCAGATTCTTTTCCCTTATAGGTTCTTACAAAAGATTGAGTGTAGTTCTCTGTGCTGTAAAATAGGTCCTTGTTGGTTATTGGTTGTGTATTTTGTATAGAATAGTGTCTATATGTCATAAAATTTTGTTTTATTTGAGTGAATAAAATAAACATGAGCAAACATTAGCACATTTTTAAAATAATGGAAAATTCTGAAGTAATAGTTGCTCGTTAAAATTCAATGCAGAACTTACATCAAAAAGTTGTACAAAGTTAGACTGAGACAGAAGTTAGAAAATCAGGGTTTTATGTGTGTGATCAACGGCAGCTAAAATAATAGTAAGTTTTTAAACAATTAATATGAAACCCTTCACTGTGGATCCTCACTTTGTAAACTGATACTTTTAAAATAAATGTTATGTTCCTCTTTTCAGTCATTTACATTTAACTTTCTGGGAAATATATTCACACACACATGCCACATTGCTCAGAGGCACTCGCAGCATAACTGAGAAAAGTAAGAAATCTAACTATGTTTTACAAGGATGGATGTGTTCCTCTTAACTTCAGTTTTGTACACACTCAAGTGGTGAGATAATGAAAATGAATTCATTTCCCCAGGATCATTGGGGACTTCACTCCACTTGAATGACTTTTCAAGAAAACTAGTTCATTCCTTCTATTGCTAGTTTTTTGTTTTTCCCCTGTATATGAATATCTGAGAGAGAAGTCATTTAGAATATACAGTGTAGTTCTGTGTCATATTAAACGAAATACTGAGCACATGTAAACACTTGTTGGGGATTTAGGACCTTCTCTCTAAAACTTAGGTGCTATGTCATGTTGTAATGTAGCATCATGCTTTGAGACTCTTTGTCAAGTTTAGTTGTCTTTGTTTTTCCTTCCTCCCTTCCTTCCATCCTCCCTTTCTCTCTCCTTCTCTCCCTCCCCATCTTCCTCCCTCCCTCCCTTGCTTCCTTCCTTCTACAAATGTCATTAGAGTGCATGCCAAGTGCCAGGTGCTATTCAGATCACTGGAAAGGAAGCATTAAGCGAACTCTCAAAACTTTTATTTCCATGGAGCTTCTAATGTCATGCGAGAGAAAAGCAATCAAACAATTGAATGCATGAAAACACAACATATCAGATGGCTGTAAATGCGATGAAGGAAAATAGAGCAAGGCGTGGTACAGAGAGTGAGGGCAGTGAGTACTTGTATAGCTGGGTGGACTGGGAAAACTTGTCTGCACTGTGAGAGATAACACTAAACAGAGCGTGGGGGAGGTGAGGGATGAGCCTTGAGGTCGTCGGAAGAGTGACAGCAAAGGTCCTGGCAGGAGCAGGTCTGTAGTTGCAGTCAGAAGGAAAGGGTGGCTGGACGGTAAAGGACAACGATGCTGGAGGATGTGACCAGTGCAGAGGCTGCTGTGGGCCATTGGGGGACCTTGGACTTCATTCCAAGTGACTTGAGAGCAGGAGCCAGAGGATATTTTGAGTGCAATAACTATCTTACCCACCTGTGTACTTTTTAAACTGCCCTTTCGGCTGCTGTGTACAGAAGGATTATGGCAAAGGAGGAGGAAGGAAGACTGTGCATTCACAGCGGTGATGGCTGATGGCTGCCTGAACCAGGGGATCAGGCAAAGTGAGGTGGTAGGATTGGGGATACTCCAGTATGACAAGACATAGCACTTGATGCAGTCTCCCAGAGACCAAGAGGATGCAGAGAAGAGCGCCAAGGGTTGAGTCCTGGGCACTTTAACATATATAGACACTAGGAAGGTGAGAACCAGCCATCAAAGTGGAATGGGAGAGTCAGCAGTAGTAAAGAAGGAGGGGGGAAAATAGTTCATGCCAGTGCAGAAGCCAAGTGAAAATTAGAACTCCAGTGCAGTTCATTGGTCAAGTATAATGAGAACTGACTAATATTTTAGACAGCAGGGCTTTCGTGTTGGTGGTTATCTTGTGTTCTTTCTTACTGGTACCTCCTTCCTAATTTTTTAGTTTGAATATTATTCCTCCTGGTCTTCCCTCCTCCAAGCTCATATTTCTAACCCTGCATCCTTAGAGTGAATAAATAACTGAAGATTTTGACAAGACCCCCAAATCCCAAATCTTGTTAAATAACCAGCCACAACTTTATTCATGATTCTGAGATAGCAGGCCTGCATTGAAGTCTTTTGGAATAATAATATGATATATAACTTTATCATCGTTATAACTTGAAAATCAGAAGGCTATTGAAATTGTGTTAGGGTTCATTAGAATCATCAGTGTTAAGTTGTATAAATTATAATTGTTTGCTATATATATCATGTATCTTGAAATTTTCATTGTAGTCAATAGTGATTTTTAACAAAAAATATGCCAGTGATCATTCAGTCTTTATTAAATCTGGCTTTCTTTTCTTTTCAGAAAAATGTGATGAGCCCCTTGTGTCTGGACTACACCATGCAGCTTTCAGCAGCTCATCCTCCATGTCTGGGAGCTATTCACCTGGCTATGCCAAGATCAACAAGCGAGGGGGTAAGGCAAATTTCATTTGTCAACAAATGTGTTATGTAAGAACATATTATATTTACGCAGCATTTTTAAAGTATATTTTATTGTACAACAGCTAAGTGGCTGGCAACCAAAATCATTCTTCCCACTTCTGTTGACAGTCACAGACACTTCCTATAAGCCTGTTTCATAGCCACTATTTTGGAATGATATCGATAAAATTGGGCTGGAAATAACAGATGATGTATTAAAGAGGAAGAATTTTTTTGTAGCCACTCTGGAGGGCTTCCCAGGTGGCCCTAATGGTCAAGAATCTGCCCGCTAATGCAGGAGATGTGGGTTCGATCCTTTAGTTGGAAAGATTCTCTGGAGAAGGAAATGGCAAACCACTCCAGTATTATTGCCTGGGAAATCCCATGGACAGTGGGCTTAGTCCATGGGGTCACAAAGAGTCAGACACAACTGAGCTACTAAACAGCAACAACCATTGTGGAGTGATATAGAAAAAAAAAAAAAAAAGCTGCAAATAGGAGATGGTAAAATGAAGAGGAAGAATTTTTGGAGTTTATATGATAATGAATTCAAAATGAGATAAAAATTCTGAGTTAAGGAAATGCTTGTTAATCAGAAAATCCTTTAGAAAGATGTTAAAAAGAATAGGTTCCAAATATGTGTACCATGCATGAGGAAGAATACTTTGTATTAACTGCTTTTTCTCCTTTTATTAATGTACACATTTAGTTTCTATTGAAAATGCAGGATGAAAAATTATGACTCTTTTCAGTTTCTCCCCTATTGCCCAGAATTTAGCTTTGTTATTAAAGTCATGTGAAAAAATGTGTATATTTGCAGCTAAAATTTTACTTTTAGACTTTAAAGTCATAGTACCATTATAATTAGTAAATGATGATTTCAAAATGGACAGCAGCTAATAGAAGGTAAAAGAAGATAGTTAACAACAGAAACCTAAAACTCTTTTGCTTCAAAGAAATTCTGGTATAAATATCAGTGAACGACAACTTGGAAAGATACAGTATTTTCTTAAATAAATATGTATTAACTGACAGAGGCCATAATTTTTATTCAATAAAATAGGAGATGCTAAGCTTAAATCATAACAAATTCAGGAAAAAATGTGAAAAATTAAAGAAGGAAGGAAAACAGGGGGAAAAAGCATAAACAAAGGTTGAAAAAAGAAAATTGGAGAAAACCCAAAGTGGGAGGAAAAAAGGAGATGGGAAGAAAGAAAACATATCAGCAAAGAGAGAAAAAAATATCAGAGAGAATCAGAAAAAAAGGAAGAAAAAAATACATAAGGAAAAAATAGAATAATATATATATACAGAAATTCCTGAAAGTATAAAGTTATCATAATCAGAAAACAATTGGTGAAAGAGATCACACAGGTAAAGACTGCTAAGTCACTTCAGTCGTGTCCGACTCTCTGTGACCCCATAGACGGCAGCTCACCAGGCTTCCCCGTCCCTGGGATTCTCCTGGTGAGAACACCGGAGTGGGTTGCCATTTCCTTCTCCAATGCATGAAAGTGAAAAGTGAAAAGAAAGTCGCTCAGTCGTGTCCGACTCTTGGCGATCCCATGGACTGCAGCCCACCAGGCTCGTCCGTCCGTTGGATTTTCCAGGCAAGAGTACTGGAGTGGGGTGCCATCGCCTTCTCTGACAGGTAAAGATAGAGGAATATAAATTTCAAATATATATATATATATATACAGCTTTGATTTAAAAGTGGTATTCATCAGCTATTTTTTTCAGTGTGCTGTTTTTTAAAATTGTGGTGTAATTGATGTAACATTATGTTCGTTTCAAATGCACAGCATAATGATTTCATGTATGCAGATTTGTATGTATTGCAAAGTGATCACCACAGTAAGCCTAGTTAACACCCATCACTATGCACAGTTACAAACATTTTTTCTTGCAGTGAGGACTTTAAGGTCTAGTTTTTTCGTAGCTTTCACATATGTAGGACATTATTGTTAACTATAGTCAGCATACTGCATATTATATCCTCAAGACTTATTTTATAACTGGAAATTCATACCTTTTGACTCCCTTCACTCATTTTACTTAACTCTCAACACCCTGCCTCTGGGAACCATCATAGAGTTCTCTGTGTCTGTGTAGTTATTCTTTTTATTATGTGATTAGGGCTTCCCAGGTGGCGCTCAGAGAAGGCAATGGCAGCCCACTCCAGTACTCTTGCCTGGCAAATCCCATGGACGGAGGAGCCTGGTGGGCTGCAGTTCATGGGGTCGCTAGGGGTCGGACACGACTGAGCGACTTCACTTTCACGCATTGGAGAAGGAAATGGCAACCCACTCCAGTGTTCTCGCCTGGAGAATCCCAGGGACGGGGAAGCCTGGTGGGCTGCCCTCTATGGGG
>NW_011494783.1:3274976-3281863 GCF_000754665.1 Bison bison bison
CCCCCCCCCAAAAAAAAAACAGAAAACTTGCCATACCCAAATTCATAATTATGATGCCGACCAGTCCAGTACTAATAAATGTGGGACAACATATAAAAGGGAAAAGAAATCGTACATATACCTCCTGATATCAAGAGGATGTGATATTCCCTAAAAGAAGTATCATGATGTTGAAAGACCAAAAGTAACTTTAATGAAAGGAAGCAGAATCTCAAAATATTTTTTTAGGAAGTTCTGTGGGAAAAGAATACCGATGAAATGTTATACCTAGTGAATTTGAGCAAGTCAAGTTATGTCAAGAGTGTGACTTCTTTGGGCATACAAATGAAACAACCCAACCAACAGTGAGATGAGTGAAAAAAAAGAATAAAGAAACCATGGTCCAATGATGGGTACTGAGAAATGAATCATTTAAATATAAGATCATGACTACATTGGTATTGGAGAAGACTCTTGAGAGTCCCTTAGACAGCAGAGATCAACCAGTCAGTCCTAAAGGAAATCAACTCTGAATGTTCATTGGAAGGGCTGATGCTTAGGTGGAAGCTCCAATCCTTTGGCCACCTGATGCAAATCGTCAACTCACTGCAAAAGACCTGATGCTGAGAAAGACTGAAGCCAAAAGGGAGGGGGCAGGAGAGGATGAGATGGTTAGAGAGCATCACCGACTCAGTGGGTATGAAGCGGAGCAAACTCCAGGGGATAGTGAAGGACAGTGAAGCCTGGTGTGCTGCAGTCTCTGGGGTCGCAAAGAGTCAGTCTCAACTTAGCAACTGAACAACAAGACAACTAGGAGTTACAGTTGTAGAAAGAGCATAAATGTTACAGATGTGGAATCTAAAATATTAAATACCAAACTATGGGATTAGATATATGCTTTTTCTCCCCAAACTTTCAGAGCAGGAGGCCACTGGATGCTATAACTTTTAAGTGCAGATTTATTTTGTTTTTGTGTTTTTGAAGAAACATCAATATTTTTATTGTTGCTTTCATTCAAGTAAAGTTACATTAAAATATTTTTGCTTTAAAAATAGTACAGGATGCCACTTTAAATTATTTAGAGGTGTTTATCTACTCATATATGTAAAGTAAGGTATCTAAAATTAAACTTCTAAAATGTTAACTTTCTTTTTTAACCTGGAAGATGGCATTTGAGTAATGTCTTCATCTTCTTTTTAACAGGTTTCTTTATAGTTTCTAGAATGTATGCATCTGTATCTACAGTAGTTAGTGTTAGTCGCTCAGTCATGCTTGACTCTGTGACCCTGTGGACTGTGGCCCGCCAGGCTCCTCTGTTCATGGGATTCTCCAGGCAAGAATACTGGAATGGGAAGCTACTCCTTTCTGCAGGGGATCTTCCTGACCCAGGGATTGAACCTGGGTCTCCTGCATTGCAGGCAGATTCTTTACTGTCTGAGCCACCAGGGAAGCCCAAGACACACATGTATATAAATAGAAGCGTAAATACAATGCATTTCCTATAAGAAAGTTGTTTCAAAAGCAAAATATTATTTAAAATGTTTATGGCTTCTTAGTTGTTTGGCAGTTTCGCTCTGATTTTTGATATAGTGGATTATCATGTGTTGGGGTAGAAATGTAATGCTGTAGTTCACAGGGGAAAAGCCTCGTCTGTGCTATAGTCTAGCACTTACTTATGGCCCATCTTACCAACATTTGTTCTGCGAGGATGTTTATTTACTTATATTTTACCTCGCAGAGACCTCTTTTGCTTCTCAGTGGTGTACATGCCTAGTTGCCCATAATGCCCTCCCCTAGCTCACCCCACGTTATCCACCTGTTTGAAATGGTCTCACAGTGGCCATATCTGCACTCATCATGTCGCTGCTCCTGTGCATATACATAAAAGACACCTGTTTTTTATGTGAAGGGCTAGCTTGGCCCTGGTTAATAACCTCACTGTGGATCAAGGTAGCAATACCAGAGAGGAGGATTACTTCCTCTAGAAGAAAAAAAAAATTCCCTGTTTTTTTTTTGAGAAGGGCTAGCTTGGCCCTGGTTAATAACCTCACTGTGGATCAAGGTAGCAATACCAGAGAGGAGGATTACTTCCTCTAGAAGAAAAAAAAAATTCCCTGTTTTTTTTTGAGAAGGGCTAGCTTGGCCCTGGTTAATAACCTCACTGTGGATCAAGGTAGCAATACCAGAGAGGAGGATTACTTCCTCTAGAAGAAAAAAAAAATTCCCTGTTTTTTTTTGAGAAGGGCTAGCTTGGCCCTGGTTAATAACCTCACTGTGGATCAAGGTAGCAATACCAGAGAGGAGGATTACTTCCTCTAGAAGAAAAAAAAAATTCCCTGTTTTTTTTTGAGAAGGGCTAGCTTGGCCCTGGTTAATAACCTCACTGTGGATCAAGGTAGCAATACCAGAGAGGAGGATTACTTCCTCTAGAAGAAAAAAAAAATTCCACATATGGTTCTTTCAATTAAAAACAAAATTTTTTATTCCATCATAAATTTTATATGCAGACACCCTTGGAAGAGGAGTCACGTTGACTGAAATTCATTTTAAGATATAAGTGGCTAATGACCAGCATTGATTGAGAATTGTTTTGTTTTTCATGCAGCAGAAAATTATGTATCTTAAAATTAAAGCCAGCACAGCATTCCACAGGGAGAAAAAATATAAAGAATATGTCAGGGAGGCAAGAAATGCTAGAGATATGTTTTCTTACTTGACTATTGGCAAGAATCATCTGATTTATACACCACATAACCATTTGAAAGCAGGGAGATGTTATACTAACAGAAAAGGATGAAAGAGTGTAATTTACTAATTATACAAACACAGAAAAGAACAAATTCAGTTAAGCATTATGTTGATAAACATTGCTTCAAGTTTTATCTTTTATTTAAATGATATTCTTCAAATACATTTTAGAGAGCTAGATTTATGAATACATAGAAAAGCAGAGTATAAAAGCAAATATACATTCAGATGACAGATTGACACACGTTTACAGAATGGGGTTTAGCTCTTGGGTTCCTGTGATATAAATCCATCTGCTGCAAGCTTGGTGTCAGGGACAGAAACATAACAAGCTGGGAGGGGTGGGGGGCGAGATGTTTAAATGAAAAAACCCACTTGTAATTCTATCATGTCTTTTGAAGCCTATTGCTTTAAGAGGTTTTGTTTGTGTTGGAACAATATCTACCTCTTACGGTCTGTGTTCTGGGTTTATCTTAATTCACTGGCGCTTTCTCAGGCTTGTGTCATTCTGACTCAATAGCAAATAGATGGATGACTCTTCCCAAAACATAGCACAGATATTAAACCTTTGAGAATTTTGTGTGAGATAACCATCACCTTATTATATAGTACTTTACAGATTATAAAATGCCTTCATGTACGTTCTAAATGCCCCTTGATCTTCACAATGACCTTGTTAGAAAAAATACATTAGAGATGCCAACTATTTCTTCTCCCAAAGTTTTTTCTCCACATGCCTTCTACTGTCTACTTCCCCTAAGGGACAGTCATTCTTCCACTTAGCCACAGGTGATGAGAGAGAACCCACAATCTCAACTGATGCCATCAGAACCTCTGTTTCATTTGTGCAACATAAACTCAGGAACCAAGAGAACTACTGGGTAAAGCATGGTGGTGGTGTTGGTTTAGTCACTCAGTCCTGTCTGACTCTTTGCAGTCCCAGGGACTGCAGCCTGCCAGGCTCCTCTGTCCATGGCATTTTCTAGGCATGAATACTAGAGTGGGCTGCTGTTTCCTACTCCAGGGAAATTTTCCAACCCAGGGATTGAACCCACGTCTCCTGCATTGCCGGCGGAGTCTACTGCAGAGCCAGCAGGGAAGCCCCCAAAGCATGGCAGGCCACATGTAAATAAGACAGACAGGAGTGACGCAGATGCCAGAGAAGAGATGAAGGGTCCGGGGCATGTGGGCCTAGGTAGAGGATAGAAAAGTCCCTGGTCTCGTTCCCCTTCTGCTGCCTGTGTGCCTCACTTCTCCTTGCGCCTGGGAAACTCACCTTTCTAATTCTAATAATCACCTCCTCTGGCCTGAGCTGATTGTAATAAATCTAGTTACCAAAGAACTCCTGATTAAAAACCGTGAAATGTTATCAGTGCTGCATTGGAATTAACCCAAAGATAGAATGTGAAAAGAGATGAAGATTTTGCAACAAGTCTCTTTCACCCCCTTCAGTTCAGTTCAGTCACTCAGTCCTGTCCGACTCTTTGCGACCCCATGAACCGCAGCACGCCAGGCCTCCCTGTCCATCACCAACTCCCGGAATCCACCCAAACCCATGTCCATTGAGTCGGTGATGCCATCCAACCATCTCATCCTCTGTCGTCCCCTGCTCCTTCTGCCCTCAATCTTTCCCAGCATCAGGGTCTTTACAAATGAGTCAGCTCTTCGCATCAGGTGGCCAAAGTATTGGAGTTTCAGCTTCAGAATCAGTCCTACCAATGAACAACCAGGACTGATCTCCTTTAGGATGCACTGGTTGGATCTCCTTGCAGTCCAAGGGACTCTCAAGAGTTTCACTTGCAGTCCAAGGAACTCTCAAGAGTTTCACCCCCTTGCCACTTACTTTTTCTTAGTAGATACTGAACTGCTTGCTGCTCCTCAGATGTTTTCTTTTTAGAGAAAAAAACAAAAAAAAAAGGTTTTTAAGTTTGCTTCTTAGATAATCCCTTCTCTATTAGGAACCTGTCACCTTCTCTCTTAAACCCAAGGGCAGAGACTTGTAATGGTGGCGGGGCTTCCCAGGTGGCGCTAGTGGTAAAGAATCCACCTGAAACTGTAGGGGACATAAGAGATGCGGTTTGATCCCTGAGTTGGAAGATCCCCTGGAAGAGGGCCTGGCAACCCACTCCAGTATTCTTGCCTGGAGAATCTCCTGGACAGAGGAGCCTGGTGGGCTACAGTCCATAGGGTTGCAAAGAATTGGACACACCTGAAGTGACTTAGAACACATACATCCTTTAGGACCTCCAGCAGGGAGAACAGATTGCATTTGTAGGCCATAGAAGTGATGAGCACTTTGAGGAGGAATATGTCTAAAAGAGTCATCTGGAAAGACCACTGGATCAGGCCTCTTAATGGTTCACACTTATATCCGAAAAAGAACCACAAGTCCATCTCTTCCCTTTCCTTCAAATATAGCGCTGAAGTTAAAGCATTCCTATCATGCCTTGATGCCTTAGCTTGGTCCCATCATTGCTTTCGCCATTTTTCTGCTTCCTGTTGGCCAAGAGGGTAATTAGCAGAATGCCAACCTCTTCTGCAGTCCACACTCTCACACTTACCATATTGTACCGCCTCTTGCAGAACCCGGTGGCTCAGCAAGTCATCATACCATACCTTGTCTGCTCTTCCGAGTTTCATTCCTGCTACTCATGGAAAGTGGAGCTTTATCTCCTCTGTTGCACCGTCAGTTCTCATGTCCCTGAGTTAAGTTTGTGAAAGCCCTCCTTTGCCTCTTTCTATTCTTTCTCCCCTTTCTGCTCTAAGTAGTAAAAGGAGCTGTCACAACGAATTAAACCCCGAACAGTAGCTGGTACACTATGGATTAGGAAATAGGCTACAATGATTCCATGAGGACTTGGTGCCATTAATGCCTCCTGCTGCTGCTTTGCTGCTCTCTCCAACCTCTGATCCATTCCTCAGTTCTCCATTGCCCAGACCTGGCCGTTAGTATCCACCAGATCAGGTAGTGTACTCAATCTATATGAGAAAGCTCTTCCCTTAGACTACAGCATCCAGACTTAGTATGAGGTAGACTAAAGTTTCCACTTGCCATGCTCCTGGCCATTTTTCAGCTTCCACTCCACTAATTCCCTTCTTTTTCCTTCTCTAGCCTCTACCACTTATTCAGTGTTTCTCTTAATCCACTCACTGATGATTGATTGTGCTTTAATATGAATTCTTTGGTCCAAGTATTACTGGGAGAGGTTGCATTTTAAGATCAGATCTTTGGGAGCAAGAAGAAATAATAATAATTAATAAGTCCAGAGAACTTTTTTTCTTAGGTAGCTTCTCAGGATATTTGACATTCCTCTTGGACAGGTTATACTTCTTCATCTTCAAATTACTCTCTTGCAAAGCCCTGCTGATTTTGCCAGCTCTCATGTGGCGCCAAGCAGTGGAAAAAGAGTGACTGTATCCATGCATAACTAGATTCCAATACAGAATCAACCAAGGGTGAGGATGGTATTAGTCAATTATCTTGACTTTCTGTGTCTCAGCTTCCTGATGTATTACCAGGGAAATTCTACAGATATGGTGCCCCTGTTTATATTCTGAAATGTAATCAAATATATAATTTTGCAGAACCATCGTGAAGATTAAATAATCTACACAAAGTGTACTGCATTTAAATATTAGTCTCTTTCTGATCAATTACTCTCAACTACCTAAATGGTACCACATATATTAATACTTTATAACACAGATTACATGAAATATGTATCTCATTACAAAAACAATGCCTCCTTAAAAAGATATTGCTAGCTTTTGTGTATTTCCCAATGTGTTTTTTTCTTCTATCATCACATAAAAAATGATATTGTAATAATTGAAAGATTAATAAAATACCATTTAAATTTTTTCATGATTTTTTTTACACAAATTTTAGACTGCTTAAATGTCCCCCTACTTTTTTGACCTCAAATTCTTTCAGTAAAAATGGACTGACATCTGTGATTTTCCAATGTTATTGTTACTATTTGTATATCATTTGAATTAGATCTTATAGAATCCAATCTAATATATATATATATTTATTAATTTTGAGATACACAGAAAAGCCAAAAACAATTGTTCTGGACTTTAGGGAGAATAAAAATATCATTTTCCCCTCATCTTTTAAAATTCTGACTAGTTTTAAAAATATATTTGAAATGTCT
>NW_011494783.1:3281963-3286561 GCF_000754665.1 Bison bison bison
TTGAAATGTCTTCTTCATATTAGTAGGTCTTTATATTCGCCTTTTCAATTGAATGAGAGTTGCCATCTAACATACTAAATTTTAATTTTTTTAAATTTAATTCTCAAATATTAATCAAATTTTCTACTTCACTGGGAGTTTTGAAAAATTAAATGTGCAATAGAGTATACATTTGTACCACTGATATGTGTTTGAAAAATTACTGAATGCTGGAAGCATTGTTTACTGGAGAATGATTCATAAATTTGTTTAGACATGCCTTTTTAATTTGCAAATAATATTACTATGTTTCTGCTCGGCATAAAATTTTATAATGATGAAATTGTAATACCTTCTTTTGTGTTCCCTATAGAAATATATGCTGGTTTTTGTAGCATTTCTCATAGAGTACTGTTTCCCAAGTTGTGTGATGTGAATCCAAGCTATGAACACACACATATACACAGCCTTTCCACAATTATGGGCTTCCCTGGTGGCTCAGACAGTAAAGAATCTGCCTGCAATGCAGGAGACCCAAGTTCGATGCCTGGGTCAGGAAGATCCCCTGGAGGAGGAAATGGCAACCCACTCCAGTATTCTTGCCTGGAGAATTC
Source organism: Bison bison bison (assembly GCF_000754665.1). NCBI lineage: Eukaryota > Metazoa > Chordata > Mammalia > Artiodactyla > Bovidae > Bison > Bison bison. The sequence goes on from NW_011494783.1 coordinate 3,282,557, forward strand.
CATGGACAGAGGAGCCTGGCAGGCTATCGTCCATGGGGTCGCAAAGAGTCCAACAAGACTGAGCAACTAACATTTTCACTTTCATTTTTCACAGTTAAATCAGCCAGGCAAATACTGGGTATGGTGATACTCTCTAGAAGAACTAGAGAGAGTCTCTTCATTATGAAATATCTTTAGAGCCAGCAGAACAGTCTCACTCTGAAAGAAACTCTTATACAATTTAGCCAAACATTCTGTACATCAATGGTTTTCAACAGGGTTTGTTTAATATGCTTGGAATTACAGTTGTGTCCCATGAGTTCACTACTTACTGTTTCTAAAAATACTGCTTTTCAAGGCTGTATGATAAGAATATGATGGACGGTGATTTTTGGTTTAGCAGATTTTTTTTAATTATCAAAGATTATAATTGTATAATACTGAGAAGTATAGAACAAAATACAATTATTGGAGAATGATTGCTCTACAATATTGTATTGGCCTCAGCTACACATCAACAAGAATCAGCCACAGATACACATATGTCCCCTCCCTCCTGAACCTCCCTCCTGTCTCCCTCCCCATCCCACCCCTCTAGGTTGTCACAGAGCAAGGTGTTGAGAGCTCCCTGTGTCACGCAGCAAATTCTCACTTGCTGTCTCTTTTACATGTGGTATGTACATGTTTCCATTCTATTCTCAGAGAAAGGGAGTTCTTAGATTCCGGGCATTTGAAATGAAGAAATGTTAATTGTCTGAAGGAAGTCGCTCTTTTGCCATGTCCATATTTCCCACCGAGAAAATCATAAGCTGCCATCTTCTAAATGACTCTGGGATTACTTTTCTAACACTCTCTTTATATCACAATATTAATACCCAATTGTCTACACTGAAATTTATATTATGTGTTCTAATTTTCCTTTCCACACAATATTGAAAACCATGCTGTTTGGTACTTGCCTTATAAAGTTTAGGGCATGTGGGGTGGGAAATCTTGACATCTGAAGTAAAGAAATACACTTAAATAGTATTTTGAGAAGATGAACAGATTAAATATCTCTTTGTGGATGTGTTGCTATGGAGTTAGAGGAAGTAGGTTTCTCTTTTACCCTTGGAGAGACCTTGAGCTACTTCTTCCCTTCATTTAATTTCCCTAATTATGTCACTGCTGTAATGAGAAAGTTGGATGAGATGATCTCTGGGACCTTGCCATCTCTGAACACCGTCACCTTGTAGCCAAGATCGATCACAATTCCCCAGTCTAAAACTTCCTGAGCCACTTACAGAATCTCATGGTCTGGACTACTTCTTCCTTTGTGCACAGAAGTATTGCCCACTAAATAACTTGAAAGTAGTCAGGATATCTGGGAGAAAACATTTACGGAATAAAGTTTCTACAAGTTGAATTTTTTCCTTTCTAAACCATTCCGAAATAGATGCCAGTGGTATGCTTAGAGATCAAATGTTTGATTATCCCTTTGCTCTTTGCTAATTTTATTCAAAGAGAGACCTTAATACTTTCCACATCTCTGCCAAGAAAGAGGAGAATTTATGTGAATGATTTGTACCTGATCAGAAGTATTTGTTTTAAAAGATAATTCTTGGCATCATCCCAAAGCACTTTAACACAGTATTGTGGTCAACTCTCAAAGAATATTTTCTGAATGAATGAACAAGTATATTGAATTATATTTATTGCGTAGATTTCCATTCACTTTAAACTTCAGAGGCTTACTGCTTCTCTGTTGAGATAATTTGTTAAATCAAGAGTGGGTATTTGCTAACATTTTTCAGTTTCAAAAAAATTATTTCACAAGTTATTTAGTCCCTGTTGTAGCCAACTGGGGTCCAGACAGTAATAGAGAATAAGAGACCATAGTAACTGCTATTATCATCACTTCTAAATATATATATAAATATAAATATATATGTCAATATATAAATATCAGTTTTGTAGAGTGTTCATGCAGATCAATTGAGAAATGGTCCCCTTGGTTTCTCCCAGTGCTTTTAAAATGGGTAACAGTTACCATCAAGGTAATGATGTTGAGTTGGTAAAGCATGCCCCTCGTATTTCACGATATGTCTTTCACAGATGAGGCTTTTGGTTTTAGCTGCTGCATCCACGTGGTAACAGGTGCCTTTGGGTGCCAAAGCATGTTCCATCAGTCCTTTCATCTGTGTCTCGCCCATGAGGAATACACTGTGAGTCCTTTTTGCCACAGTGTAGCTCTGGGAAGAAAGGAAGGTCAGAATTGAGCAGGGCATGCCTTCAAGTTACTGTCTGGGAAATTCACATCAACTGATCATATGAAGGTCACTGCCCAGTGAGGAACACTGCACAAGAGCACGGATTCATTCAATGTGATTACGGCCCAAACAGCCACACGTGTGAAAAATACACTTCAAATCCTATAATTACCTTCCTTCTGCAACAGATGAGTGACTCTTCATTAATTTTCAATATCTCCTCCTTCTATGATTAGAGAACGTTCCATGCTTTTTGCCTGTTTGTCTCCCCCCACCCCCCCGCCTTATTTCATTCAATAAGAGAAAAAAGAGGCCAAGTTATTTCCAAGACAGTTAGGAGGATTTAATCTAGTAATAGCTCTATTAGCAACCTGGTTAGGTCATGCTCATCACAATGAATAGGCCCTTGCCTTTTACCTTGAGCAAATTAATGACTTTTTCCACCCATTTTTCAATGGGAAGAATGAAAACATGAGACTCACCTGCTCTTTTATATTCACGTCTTGCAATACAAATTCTGAAAAGACTGTCACTAATAACAATTCAAATCAGCCCAGCCTCCGCTGGTGCATTGCCCTTTCTGTACTCTGCAAATGAGCAGTCCACAGCTGCATTGTTTACTCATTTCCTTTCTTTAAAACCAAGATATATGTTTGACATGAATATTGCTGACAATAAACCATGACATTCAAAACAGTCTACTTTTATTGTTCTTGCCTCTTTAACATTAAAATGCAAACACAAATTGTAGAAAGCTTTATTCTGGTTTTTATTCCAAGGTCACTTTTTATCTTGCTTTTTTTCTTAGCTATTTTTATTTTCTTAGCAATGCAAGGAATTCAAGTTGTATGTTTTTATTTTGCTTTGTTTTGTTCCTCAGTAGCTTCTGGAATTTATTTCCTTTGTACCTGTTTTTCCACTTTAAAATTGGTGGGTGGTGCTATTTATCTCAGTTAGAGGGTCTTTGTCTGAATTTTATCTGCTACCTCCATGTCACCAGACATCTGCAGCCAGGTAGACTGTTCTGCCTCCAGGGTGAACTGTTCTGTGTTAAAAGGTTTGTGCCAAAGCATATGTGTGAATGATGTGTAAGTACACATGTTTTGTGGATTTTTCCCTAGCCAATTTCTGGCACATATGAATATCAGAGGATTATTGATTGAAGTTTTTTTTTTGTTCCTTTGCTTTTTACTTTCAACTGATGCTTAGAACATGAGATAAGCCCTGTAAGGCTGTACTGTTAAGATGATGAAACACGCTGTTTCCTCCCCTACGGTTCCTTCTCAAGTGTTCTAAAGAGAGCGAAAGTCAAAACCATGTGCTTCTGTGGTCTACATGTTTCTGTGGTATTAGAGTTTCATAAGTAATTATTGGAGCCTCTTCTTTGATAAGGCCATGCTTTCCTATAGGGTCAAATAGAGTTCCCAGAAAAAGAATGATTAAACCGTGCTTTGAATAGTTCCGGCAGGAGGGACACATAGACAGAGTAGAAGTGATGACCCTTCCTCACCTTGGAAGGGCAAGCAGTCCACAGCAAATGCTTCCCAGGGAGGCCAGGAAGGCCAAGTGTTTCTCCACTGCCCCCACCCCAGCCAGCCCACATCTTAACTGTATTAACTTACCAGCAGTTCTTATGGGCCTCCAGATTTTAATTATATAGCTTGTTCTTCATACATAGCATCAACCCTTTTTAAGTTGCTTGTCCTTCAATAGTTGTCCAAAAGTCATCCCTGGTGGCTAAGTGAGGTCTTTTAAGGTGTGCCATATATGTGTATAT
>NW_011494783.1:3286661-3306937 GCF_000754665.1 Bison bison bison
TATATATATATATATATATATATATTTTTTTTTTTTTTTTTTCCTATCTCAGAACTTAGTAAACAGTTTTGGATAGTAGCCTTATTTCTCTGAGTCCATGAAGCTGGATGTGAATGGAACACAAGCCCTACCATCTCTAGCATCTACAATTGTGCCTAGCACAGAAGAAATACTCACAGATAGAAACAGTTGTTGGCATGCACACATCATCTCCTTGGGGCCTGACAAAAAACCCTAGGAAAGAATTTAGCAGGAATACAGCTCTGTTTTATGTATAAGAAAACTTAAATTCAAGAAAGTTTATATTCTTGCCCATGGCTACAGCTAACAGAAAGCAGATTTGAGCATTTGAATTTGAAACAGACTCTTCTGATTTCAAAAATCACTCACTGTTCTCTTCTCCACATGTTTCCTTGCCTATGTGAGCTTCTCTTTAGGAAAAATTGTAATACTTTTTGAGTTGGTTTTAGAACAGGTAAATTTTTCCCACTGGAGGCTAAGAAAATAAACAGACATATTTCTCTATTTTATTCTTGAGTATATACTGACTATGTGATTCATTTGCATGCTTGTTATCTTGCTTTAAGTGTTCAAAGAGTAATAAAGACATTATTTTAAATATTTACATGTAATAATAATTTCTAAAAACCCACCCCCTTCTTTTCCCCTTACACTCAAAAGCTAGCCTTTTCAAAGCTATGTTCCTTCAATCTTATTTCTGTATTTGGATGATATGAGGTGGTAGGTTAAAAAAAAAAAAAAGGATATTACTGTACTTGAAATATTATATATGTGAGAACAGCCAAAGATTGGAACAAAACAATGAGAGCAACATTCTGTCTTCCAGAAAAACGCTGAAATAAGAGAGTAAAAAAAAAAAAAAAAACTATCGATGTGCAGCACCAATATGCTAGAAACTGACAGAACAATATTTTTTAAGTCACTAACATTTTTAATATTCAAAACACACATGGAGAAAAAGCTGTAAGTCAGTACAAAGTGAAAGGAAATGAATAACAGGAATAAAACTCAACCACAAAATAGAAAATGTCTGAGATCTTACTAGATATGCCATAAGCTGGATCTCTGTTTGGTATGAGATTGAAATAACCTGGGATTAGTAATAACAATATCCCCCTGTATGGTCATTCTCAATCACTGAGTTGTTTCTTCCAAAGGAAGGTTTCAGCACTGTTAGAATTTGCCTTTCATTTTGTTACTGTTTGGTAGAATGATCATGCTTCCTGGAAACCTATAGAGACTGTCAAGGGAATTTATTCCATTTTTCCTCCAACTTCTTTTTACCAGGTATTGGAATAAGTAAATTAACAGAGATCTGGCCAATTGTTTCAAAATAATTGTTGCCTCTCCTCTCTACAGATAATTCAAGACTTAATCATGAATGATGGGAAGTGATTTTCTAAAGAGAATTTCAGGATCTTCAGGAGCTTCCCTTGTGGCTCAGACAGTAAAGAGTCTGACTGCAATGCGGGAGACCGGGTTTGATCCCTGGGTCGGGAAGATCCCCTGCAGAAGGAAATGGCAACCCACTCCAGGACTCTTGCCTGGAAAATTCCCTAGATGGAAGAACCTGGCAGATTACAGTCCATGGGGTCGCAAAGAGTTGGATACGACTGAGCAATTCACTTCACTTCAAAGAGAATTTCAGAGAAGCACAAAATGCCTTTGGGTTTTAATTCATACTATTGTGCTTGAATTTCCACAATTGAAAGAGAAATTTGAAATGCTTGTATTTTGAACAACAAATACTGTTTATGAGTCTTATACTGAAAGGGCTAGCACCAACTAAGCATCAGTAACAGAGAAGAGTTCTGTGCTGTGCTTAGTCACTCAGTTGTGTTCAACTCTTTTTGACCCCATGGACTGTAGCCCACCAGGCTCCTCTGTCCATGGGGATTTTCCAAGCAAGAATACTGGAGTGGGTTGCCATGCCCTCCTCCAGGGGATCTTCCCAACCCAGGGGTTGAACCCAGGTCTCCTGCATTGCAGGTGGATTCTTCACTCTCTGAACCACCAGGGAAGCCCAAATGGAGAAGAGAGATATTACTTAACCTGCCAATAGCCTAACCTCCTCCCTGTAAGCAAGCGCCTGACTCTCAAACAGTTGCTGTCAGACTTGGGAGCAGACACCAAAGTGACCCATCTTAGGGGTGCTTCTTGAATATGTCCCAGTGCTATGATTCCAGGAAAAATACTCCTCAACTTACATGATTTCATTAAGGGTTTCTTAGTCCATAGCCCACCTTCCTATGGTTCAGAGAGAGGAGAAATGTGGATGGACAGGCCCAGAGATGCCCACCAGGACCCCACGTGCCTCTTGCATTGCTGGGGAGGAGGACTCAGAGAGACAAGGGATACTGTTCAATGAGTAAGACAGAGAGAAAAGATGCTAGCCTTTTGTTGTAGTTCCATCTCAATTTATTGTGAGAGCTTTGGAACTGTTCTTCCTATTGATATGACATATGTTTGGAAATTCTTCTTAGCAATTTATCAATAAAGTGGAAAGGATTCACTAAGGAGAGATAGACAGGCACGATGTTTTATTAAAGGTCTGAAACATGCTAATCGGCTTCTGGAATGCCAACAATTTACATTCAAATAGATTTCTCACTGAGACTAACATCTGAAATCCTATGATTCTATTTCTGTGTATTGCATTCATCAAGATTTAAGGGTGACTTTGTTCTCAACTCACAGAGATCTCCCACTACCATTTGCTTTCTTTGTTTGGATGGCTTAGCTGGTACGGAATAAAAGTGAGATTGATTCCTTCAGAAGCTCTGAAGTGTTATCTGTGCTAGTTTCACACCCAACAGTGGGGATAGCAGAAGGCAGAGAGGGGGACATAAAAATCCTGTTGCCGAATGAGAATTCTACATCTCACTGTAGTCTGGAATAGTACAGTATTCATATTTCAGGCACCTCAATTAGACATTCATTATTCATAAACACTTATGTAACTCTGAGTTATTCAGACTGGGAAACAGCATTAGCAATCATTCTTTTTCTTTATTATTAACACGTCGTGTATCTAAAAGAAGGCACAAAACAACTGTAAAAAGAAAAAAAGTACCCTGTCAGCTGCATGCAAATCCAAATTTTAACTAATTAAGATTTGTTATATCTCCAACAAAACAAGGCAAACGTGGTCCGTTCAGCTCTTCAAAGAAGCCATCTGAACAAATGGACTAGGACCAATTCTGTTAGAATGGTCATATGGACCCTGATATGATAACACCATTGATTCTTTCAACCATGGACCTCTCAAGTAGTTCTAATTCTCAGTGACACATGTCAAAACCTGGAAAGTCCTACCAGAGAAGAGTAAGTAAGAAACAAAATAAGACTTGAAATGCTTCTCAGTTTAGACGGAATAAGGGAGCCCAGCAAGTCAATAAACATGCTTTGAACTGAGTACCCATCATCACTACAGATGGTATTTGCAAACGTATGTGGGACTTAAATATCTGAAGAGTTGACAAGGGAGCCTTTTAGGAACTGTGAAATGGGATTGTGAAGAGAGGCGCTGTTTGTCTGAAGCCCACTGATGAGTGTCCTGAGTTCCACATTTAGAAAAGGCTTAGATGACATATGAGTGTCAATCAGAAGGACATAGACATGTATCTTATGAAGGGGCTTATTAAAGAGTTTTCCCCCGTTACTCCATTGAGAGACCTGAGTTTTCTGGGAGAACAGACAAAACTACCTCTTCCTCTCCTTGCTCCATTCTTTTCTTTCCCTCCTTATATACTCACCTCACTCAAATATTTGTTAAATGCCAACTTGTTTCTAATTGTCGTTTTTCACTTGCTAAGTCATGTCCGACTTTTTGGGACTCCATGGACTGCAGCATGCCAGGCTTCCCTGTCCTCCACTGTCTCCCAGAGTTTGCTCAAATTCTTGTCCATTGAGTTGGTGATTCTATCTATCTCATCCTCTGCCTCCTCTTTCTTCTTTTCCCTTCAATCTTTCCCAGCATCAGGATCTTTTCCAATGACTTGGCTCTTCACATCAGGTGGTACGAGTGTTGGAGCTTCAGCTTCAGCGTCAGTCCTTCTTGTGATATTCAGGGTTGATTTCCTTGGTTTAGGGCTTCCCTGGTGACTCAGAAGTGTTATATAAAACAATAAGCTTTCTTGGTTAGCTCATCAACTGAGGAATTGGGCTGGGGGCATGGCGTGAATGTGATGATTGCAAAAGGACTATCCCACTGTGTGGCAGTGAAATTGTATAAATACAAAGATGATTCTGGCATCATAGAGTGCTGATGGTTTAATTTGCTGAGGAGTCTTCAGGGAATAGTTCTTGAGGAAGGAAAGTTGTAATAGAATTTACTGTGTAGAATCTCATTTAAAGAGTTTAGGATAATCCCATATATCAAAGTCAGAAAAATTGTTTGTTAAAGGAGGATCAGTTGGTAATTTGGTTTTGCTGGAATTTTAGGCAAGAGTTAGCATGTGGCAAGATGTATGGATTCAGATGGACAGAGGTCGGGTCCTTGATTGCCATGCGAGGGAGCAGGACAAAACCCCTGATTTGTAAAGCAACCTTGGCCTGGAATCTTTTCCATCTCAATAAATGGCAACTCCACCTTCCAGCTGGTTCTGAAACCTTGACATCTCCCATCATTCCTCTCCTTCACTCATACCTCACATGCAAAGCTTGCCAGCTCTTACCTTTAAAAGGGATTTAACATTCAGTAGCTCTATTTTTCATGTTTTAAGGAACCTGCATACTGGTCTCCATAGTGACTGTATCAGTTACATTCCCATCAACAGAGCAAGAGAGTTCCTTTTTCTCCACATCCTCTCCAGCATTTATTTGTAGATTTTTTTTTTAATGAAGGCCATTCTGACCAGTGTGAGATGATACCTCACTGAGTTTTAAGGAAGCGGTTCTATAGCATAGGGAGATCAGCTAGATGCTCTGTGATGACCTAGGTGGGTGGGGTGGGGGTGGGGAAGGCAGGTCCAAGAGGGAGGGGATTTATGTACTCATATAGCTGGTGGACTGTGTTGTGCAGTAGAAACTAACACAGCCTTGTCAAGCAGCTACACCCCAGTTAAAAAGAGAAAGAGAGATTTAGCATCTGATCCTTTCTTACAATATCCCCACTAACACCTGAGCTAGTCCAGCATTCTATTTTGTCTTGTTTGTATAATGTGCTTTCAATTTTATTCCCTGATTCTATTATTGCCCCTTCTTACTGCCCTAGACAGTTCATCAACACAGTAGCATTATAATCATTTGAAAATCAGAGAAGAACCTGCCATTCTTCCATTTAAAATCTCTCCAACAGACTTGGGTCTCACTCAGAGTAAAAACCACCGAAGACCTCATAAGGACCTATAAGCTCTTGCCTTATTTATCTTCTACTCTCATCTCTCTGACCTCATGTCCTAGGGTCTCTCACCTCTGTGCAGCCACACAGTCCCCCTTGCTATTTCTTGTACTTGCTGTTGTCGTGAACTAAAATTTTGTTCACGATACCATCACCTTCAATTCCTTCAAGTTGCCACTCAAGTGATACCACCTTCTAGAAGCCTTATCTGACTAACTGATAAAAATTTTCCACTCCTTTCCTATTCTTCCAATGACATTGCCCTTCATTTCTTTTCCATCTTATTCTTTTAATTTTATTTTATTTATTTATTTTTTTTTTTTGCCAAACCTCATGGCATATGGGGTCTTAGTTCCCTCACCAGGAATTGAACCCATGTCCCCTGAATTAGAAGTACAAAATCTAAACCAATGAACTGCCAAGGAAATTTCTTCATGTATTTTTTATAACTAGACTTGGTTCACAGTTCTAAAAAGAGGGAGATGATAAATTCTTAAAATATTTATAGAGCAAAAACAATAAGGAAATGGTAGTTGGAGATACAAGGGGGGGGAAATAAACACATAAAGGAAGGAATAAAGGATCCCCCACCCAAGTTGCTATCTTTTATGAATAAGAGGGTTTTGCCTCTGAGTGCAGCAAACACAGTTAAGGAGGAAAAAGGGAACAGATATAGGGAGATGTTTGATGATTCAAATTTACACATACCAAGTGGAAATTCAGGATAGAAATCCAACATCTCTTAAATATGATGTTGGGTGTCCATGGTCTCTGCAGAAATGTTAGATGTGCAAATATTTCAGTTATTTAGTGGAGAGTTAGAAGAATTGGACACAGAACACCAAGAAAGCTTAATGTTTAAGGATTAGAGGAAGAGCAAGCCTTCACAGCAACTTGGAGATCACAGAAAAATGAGAAAGCCAAAAAAGATTGGGGTGTCTTTTTGATCAGGAGAATTAAAAAGTCATCCACAGCAAAGAGGTCTTGTAATATGAAGTGTAGATCTTGTATATTTGTCAATATGATGGTCACTTATGCCATTTATGGGAGTAGTTTCAGTAGAATCTTGGTGGGAGCATCACAAGTTATGTGAGAAGAAGAATACATTTAAGTTGAAGAAGTGGGGACAGCACATTTAGACTATATTTTTAGATTTGGGGGATAAAAGAAAAATTAGATAAGATGAGAGATGGAATGTGACCAAGATGTGTTTTCTTCTTTAGCATGAGTGAGATATAAGAATGTGTTAAGAAAAAAAAAAAAAAAAGACCCCTAAAAAAATGGAAAGTTAGTTAAAAGTATAGAAAGAAACTCTACAACTTATGGAGTAAAGTTTATGAGATCCTAGGGGTCTATTATGTGCTGCTATGTTACACTGTTAAAGAATACAGCCTTTAGATTAATTCAGACCTGACTTAGAAACTTGCCCCTAAATTATATTACCTACTTAATTTTAGCAAAGCCATTAAACATCTGTCCACTTTGTTTATTCATACATAAAATGGGCATAATAATATCTCCCAAGTAAAAAAAAAAATTAAGTATAAATGAGGTTAATTTTTGTAATGTACTCAGCACATTACCTGGAACAAGGTTAGCTATCATAAAATGAAGATTGTTTTATGTATTATTATATGTATCGATATTGTAAATACAGACACAGGAGTTGAACATAAACTAAGTGTAAAAGGATACAATTATCCTCTGATGCTGGGGGAAGAGGGCTTTCCAGGTGGCTCGTGCTAAGTCACTTCAGTCGTGTCCGACTCTGGGAGACCCCATGAACTGTAGCCCTAGCCCATCAGGCTTCTCTGTCCACGGGATTTCCCAGGCAAGAATACTTTAGTGGGTTGCCATGTCCTCCTCCAGGGGATCTTCCTGACCCAGGGATCAAACCCCTGTTTCTTATGTCTCCTGCATTGGCAGGCAGTTTTTTTTTTTTTTTTTTTACCATAGCACGACTGTGACTCGGTGGTAAACAATTCTCCTGCGAATGCAGGAGACACAAAGACATGAGTTCGATCCCTGGATCAGGAAGATCCTCTGTAGTAGGAAATGGCAATTCGCTCCAGTGTTCTTGCCTGGAAAATTCCACACAAGTAGAAGATGGCCAGCTATATTTCATGGGGTCTCAAAGAGTTGGACACGACTGAGTGCCTGAACATGCACTGGAAGAAGAGAGGTAAGAATCTGTGTGGATATACAAGCTGGTAAAGAATCCACCTGCATGCATATATCAGTTTGATTCCTGGGTTGGAAGATCCCCTGAAGAAGGAAAAGATTACCCACTCCAATATTCTTGGGCTTCCCTAGTGACTCAGATGATAAAGAATCTGCCTTCAGTGTGGGAGATCTGGGTTTGATCCCTGGGTTGGGAATATTCCCTGGCAGAGGGCATGGCAATCCAGTCCAGTATTTTTGCCTGGAGAATCCCCACGGACAGAGGAGCCTGGTGGGCGGCCCCCTGGTCCGCGAGTCCATGGGGTCGCGAAGAGTTGGATATGACTGAGTGACTAAGCACAGCACATAATAAGAGTAATAGAGAAGAAAAAATAATTGAAAGACAATCACAATTAATAATTTAGATTTCTCAGTAATGTTTAAGAAGAATTCTTCTATGAGTAGATTGGGGAGGATCGAGGAACTTACTGATATATATATACATATAGGAAAGCTTATAGAAAGGAATGTAAAGGACTCAAGCCAAAACTATTGTAATGTTAGTAGACATCCTTAAGGGCACACTTGTTGAAGATCATCAATTTTGTGACTTGTAGAGGCATGGATATGTAAAAATGTGTCATTTTTCTCTAGCTGTGCTTATTCATAAGGGAGTAGAAGAGAGAAGACAGGTTGAGTTCTGTGGGTATATTACATGAAGTTCAGGATATCAGGAATTTAAGTATGTTCAGATAAGAGTCCTTGAGATTACATCTGTGTAGATAATGTGAGCAGTTCCAAGAAGGCTGCATGAGAGAAAGTCGAAGCATCATGACAAGGGTGTCTCTTAGCAACCAAACACTGTGAATAATACAGCCAAAGACAAGGAAGAACTAGAACAGGTAATTACAACCAGATAGTCAGCTATTGAAGTATAGGATTTCAGAGAAACCAGACATCTGAGGAATGACTAAGTCCAGGGCATGGCCATGGTGGTAGATCACCAGGGTATGAAAAATCATCTAAGGTGAGGATGTCAAAAAGCCTGAGACTGTTATTTTGGAGAGGCAGCAAAGGCACCATGTAGATGGATCTTGAATTCACCAGGAAAACTGAGTCAGATTCTAATGTCTTCAAGAAATGAGGGGAATGGCCACGAGCTCAGCAGATGACAGTAAGAAATGCTAGAAGGTGGTAGAACCCGGTGGCATTAACATCAATGGACAAAAATTTATATGACTTTTGTTTGCTTCATTGGAAAATGTTTCTAGAAAATGAGAAAAGTGGTCCTCTAGAACCATAAAGGATGAAGGATGTTGAACTCTACTACACAGATCTAAGAGCTGCAGAGGAGTCACTGTCAGTGATAAAGTCAACAAGTCTGATTGTGTAGTTTGTACACTGCGTGACTCTAAAGGGCAACATCCACATTACAGTCTATGGCAGTGTCGTCCAGTAAAATATAAAGTGAGCCTCATATGTACTGAGTTATCCCATAGTCATATGGAAAAACAGAGAAGGCAATGGCACCCCACTCCAGCAGTCTTGCCTGGAAAATCCCATGGACGGAGGAGCCTGGTGGGCTGCAGTCCACGGGGTCGCTAACAGTTGGACAAGACTCAGAGACTTCACTTTCATTTTTCACTTTCATGCATTCGAGAAGGAAATGGCAACCCACTCCAGTGTTCTTGCCTGGAGAATCCCAGGGACGGGGGAGCCTCTTGGGTTGCCGTCTATGGGGTCCCACAGAGTCAGACACGACTGAAGCGACTTAGCAGCAGCAGCAGCAGTAGCAGTAGCAGCAGCATATGGAAAAAAAAAATAAAAAGAAATGGGTGAAATACATTTTATGATGTTCTTTTTAATCTAAAATATCTAAATCTCATTTTAACATGTCATCAATATAAGCATTATTAATCTGATATTTTGTTTCCTCATAGTAAATCTTTAAAGGATGGCATATATACCACTTTTATAGCACATCTTAGTTCAGAAGCTAAATATTCATTAGGAGTACTTAACCTACATTTGAGTTTCCTAAAATGTACCATTGGACAGCTAAACTCACATACCCAAGTTGTGCCCAGAATACTGAAAATACCTACCAATAGCTGAAATGAGTATCAGTTTTGAAATGTAATTTTAAATTAATGAAAATAAAAATTTTAAATTTAGTTCCTCAGTCTCTGGAATAGGTGGTCATCTCTATGGTCACAGGTCAAGTGAGTGGTAGCCATATATGTTGGTTAGCCTATTTCTACGTGAATGTTGATTCTTGGGATTTGCATTGTATAACCACACGCAGTGACACTGATCCTTGGGAAAGAGTCAAAATTCAATTACAGCCAAGTGGTGGCTGGGAGACAGCAGAGTTGTAATAATTGGAGCGTTAGGGAGCGAGCTAAGTGCTTTATACCACCTCTCATGGCAGCCTCAACTTATCAGGGAAAGCAATGTCAGAGACAGAATGAGATGGCAGTTTCATTTTTGTTTGTTGGTTACTGGTACCTGGCATGTGGGATCTTAGTTCCTGGATCAGGGATCAAACCCACACCCCCTGCATAGAAAATGCAGAGTCTTAACTGGACTGCCAGGGAAGTCACAGGTAGCTGCTATTTTGTGTTAGAAATTCTTTAGGAACATACAAGGTTTGGAGGTTCCTTTTCAGTGTCTGAGATGGAAAGTCAGTACCTCTTCCAGACTTGAGGCCACTGGGGTAAGTGCAGCCTCTGGCTCAACACTGGACTTCAGTCACAGGAGAGGAGTTGGGAAGAATGCTTTGGAGCTAAACACGAGCAGGTAGTGTGTGGATTACAACTCTAGGGAACAGAAGAAGAGCTTCTTTAAAGTAAGGAACTCTGTTGGCTGTTGAAGAGGCTGGAACCCAGGGGTAGCCTTTCTTTTCCAGAACATAGTATATGCTGTCTGATGTTTACCAAGATCATGTTGGGGTGTGCTCAGCCATAACTCTTTCATCAGGCCCCAGAGATAACTGCGGCTTCTGTAGAGGAAGAACTGGGATCTTTCTTTTGAGCAGCTGCAGGCAAATCCTTCTAATGAAACCAGATTGATGCCTGATGTTTGAGAGCATGATATTCTTTCAGCAAAAACTGGACCAGATGCCTTTGGATATTTGGTTTCACGGTTGTAATCCTAGCAATATGGATTACTCAGTCTAAGGCATAGACTAAACCCTGTGCCTATGTTGGGGGCAGTGCTGCATGCACCTGTCCGAACATTCTGTGGAACTTCCTGTTTGGTATCATAGTCAAAAAGTTTGTCCAAGTCATTGCATATGCATCATTTCTCTTAAGTTTCAGAGAATTGATGATTAACAGGTGACAGGAGGACATTACTTAATAATTATAAGAGAATGCATTCTTTAGCAAGGATAATGTACCACATTAAAAATAAAAATCATTCAATTATTTCTTCGCTGTAAAATATCAGTGTCATAAATAGCATGACCCGAGATATCAGTCATGACTTATAGTTCGCAAATGGAGATTAAAGTATTCGTCATCATGGGGTAGACATAATTTTGCAGAGGTGGAAACTGAGAAACAGATAAATTAAATAATTCTCCCAAAGCTCCACAGTCATGTGTGCCGAAGCCATAATTAAAAACTGAAATCTACCTTTGTGTTTTTTCACAATGAAAAGCTGCTTACAACCAGGGACACCTCAAAGCTACCATAATAAGCTACAGGTAATGTATGGCACTATGCCAATTATTCATCCAGAAAAAAAAAAATGAGAACTTCCACTGGCAAAATTCTGTCCCAGCATTTCATAAAGCAAATGTATAAAACAAACAAAAAAGTGGCAAAATAAAATATTAATACTGTGTGAGGGCTTGGAAACATTAATTATGTAATGCCTTGTATATTCATCAGGTTCTGCTCTAAAATGCAGCATCTCTGAATATGACCTACAGCTTTATATGCTATAAACAGAGCAGTCAGAGAAAGTAGAAATCAGGAGCATCCACTGCCTTTGAGGAGTTTTCAGTGAACAATTAAAAGAAAAGATGCTAATCATGGACATAATATAAGCATATGAATATAACTGCTTTTCCCTTAAATCTGAAAATCGATGAAGATAAATCCTCACAATAAAAAGCATACTTTCTTACATTATATAGCTTAGTAGGGAATTAGAATGTAATTGATAAGAATTGAAAAAAAGAGACTGTGATGTTGATAGTTTAGACAATTGGATTGTGTATGTTGACGTTTTGCTGGTGGTTCAGTGAAGAATCTGCCTGCAATGCAGGAGACCTGGGTCCAACCCTTGTGTCAGGAAGACCCCTGGAGGAGGACATGGTAACCCACTCCAGTCTTCTTGCCAGGAGAATTCCATGGACAGAAGAGCCTGGGGGTTTCATGGGGTCACAAAGAGTGGGACAACTGGAGTGACTAACACTTCCACTTTCAACTTTCATGCTAACCCGCTGGCTCCCTTCTTGGTTACAGCCTCACATAGTGTTTCCCGTAATATACTGTAACCTCAGAAATCAATGTCTGAGCACCAAATACTTAAAAGTACAAAATGCATCACTGCTAAGATGGAGGATCAACTGAAGATGAAAAGGTTCCTGGGGAAAAGTAGCAAGGGTGTGGGGAGTGAGATGGGGAAGGGAAGCCAGTGGGTGGTCTCCAGTCCAGTTCCATGGACTTGACTTTGGCTCAGACCCCCCAGGGCAGCCCTGTGGACAGGTGACATCTCTGAAATGTCTAAAACTCTGGCTGGGAGCTAGAATACATCCTTCAGACAGTGGTTACTTTTCACAAATTTCAGCTCTCCAATGTCCGTGCAAGGTGAGCTCTGACAACCTGAGGTCATTCTGAAGACACAGGGGCTGGCTCTTTCCTAATGAGGTTGAACATGTCCGTGCTTTATGCTTGAACAATTCCAGTAATAGGAGATAGCCTCCTGAAATACTTGTACATTTTCATCAGAAGATATGTGTTAAAATGTACAAAGAAATGTATCATATTGTGTATGATAGCCAAAAAAGTGGAAACACCCCCCCAAAATCCCTCAATAGCATCACTGTTAGAAAAAGTAAACTCTGTTTATAGAATGAGAAAGAATTATAGTTGAAAGTGAATGATGCACTACAGATAAACACATTTGCATGGATGAATACAAAACCCATAAGGTGGATTAAATAAGTCACAGAAGAATATATACAATATAATTCCACTTATATAAAATTCAAAAACAGGTAAAACACAACAGTATATTATGTAGGAATGTATGCAATGTAATAAAACCATAAACAGAGAGAGGAAAGAGAAAGCTCATGTGAAAATACAGAATATTGATGACTACTCAGTGGAGGGAGGGGTTGGTATTGGGATACACTGGGGTTTCAGAGGGGTTGATAAGACTCTTATATCTTAAATTAGTGGGCTTATTTTTAAATTGAACATATCTATTTTCTTCTGTTTGTGTTGCTCAAAAAATCACTGACAATCTATAAGAAAAAGTTTTTATCCAGCTTAAGACAGAGAGAAAGTCATGGGTTCCCTTCAGCTTACTCATCCATAATGCATTCACTCAGCAAATATTTGAGAGCTGACCAGGAGTGAAGACTTCTTGTAGAAACACAAGATATGAACTTGAATAAGACCTACTTTCCAACATCAGAGTTCTATAATTAAAGAAGTGATACAACAGTGCAGAGGCTTAGAGGGTAAACTCATGCCTCTGTTAGAGACAAGACCAGGACACTTAATAGCTGAGTAACCTTGGAAAAGTTAATTTCATGGAACCTCAGTTTCCCCATCTAAAAAATGGAGATAATAATGCTACGTACCTCATTCACTTGTGAGGATTGCATGAGTTAATACATGTAAAATGCTTCAAGCACAACAGAACCATGGCATTTGTTCATTAAACAGACATTCTTTTCATCATCCAGGAGTTGGATTTCACTGAAAAAGGGTGGGCCAGTTTCACCTTTAAGAAAAGACATATTAAAGTAGTTTTCATTTGGGATCATCCATCAACGCAGGATGAGAAAGGTCACTTTGGACAGAGAAATTGGCATGTAGAAAAGCACAGGAATCAAAATGGATGAAGGGATGCTAGAGAATGTTGAGGAAGATGGTATGGGAAGAGGCAGAAGATGCCTTGATATCATGTGAGCCTGCTTCATACATCTGAATTTTGTCCTGGAAGTATCTGTGATGCATTGAAGAGTTTCTACACGAATGTAGCCTAATCAGATTGCTGCTGTGCTGTGCTTAGTTGCTCAATCATGCCTGACTCTTTGTCACCCCATGGACTATAGTCTGCCAGGCTTCTCTGTCCATGGGATTCTCCAGGCAAGAACACTGGAGTGGGTTGCCATGCCCTCCTCCAGGGGATCTTCCTAATTCAGGGGTTGAATCCAGGTCTCCCACATTTCAGGCAGATTCTTTACCATCTGAGCCACCAGGAAAGCCCATGAATACTGGAGTGGGTAGCCTATCCATTCTCCAGGGGATCTTCCCAACCTAGGAATGAAACCAGGGTCTCCTGCATTCTCCTACCAGGGAAGCCCAGCCTAATCATATTAGGTAGGATATAACCAAGTATGCCTTTTAGAGGATGAACTAAAAAAGAACAAAGTTGTCTGAAGAAGACCACTCAGAAGCTATTTCAAGTGAAAAATATTGATGGATTTAAGCAAAGCAGTAGATGAAGGAAGAGGGGAGATTAAGTGGTCACTTCTTTGTAATTAACTATCCTCTGTTATCGATTTGCTTTGGATGTAGAAAGAGAAAAAGAGGCAAAACTGCAGCAGGACAAACCACACCCCAGATCTCAGTGATTTTGAACAATGCAGGTTTATTTCTCACTAAGATACATCCGGGATGAGCTGGCGCATTCAAGATGAATGTTCTTGTTCATTGCCATTTTTCAGTCTTTTTTTCTGAAAACTATGTATAAGGCAACAAAATAAACTCCCCCCAAAAGTCTCAGATATATGTGTGTGTACATTCACTACATGGATTATTAAAAACTTTAATCTTTTACTTTTTTGTCTTAACCATTTTGGTCACATCAAAGCAATTGATATGACAATTAAGTCAGTATTGTTACCATACTGATGAAGATGTAACCATATTCTAATTCTGAATAGTAGAAGATGCATTTTACATTATTAATAACTAATACAGCATGTTCTTTTGAGTAAATGTTCTGTTACTGAACCAAACTTGGGTCCGCTGTCCCATGCCCAGTAAATCCACTCTATTGACGCCAGGTTGTGGTGAAGGAAAATGCAGCATTTATTGCAGGTTCCAAATGAGGAGTCTGGGACAGGTAGTGCTAAAAAGCCTGAAACCCATGGTGGGGTCAGCAAAGCATTTTTGAAGATCAGGTAAGGAAAGGGTGTCTCAGGGTATGCGATCAGTTCATGAAAAATTCTCTGACTGATTCACGGCAAAATAACAGGGTGGTGTCACTGGGGTTAACATTATCAATACTTCGGTGCCAGTAGGTC
Source organism: Bison bison bison (assembly GCF_000754665.1). Taxonomy (NCBI): domain Eukaryota; kingdom Metazoa; phylum Chordata; class Mammalia; order Artiodactyla; family Bovidae; genus Bison; species Bison bison. The sequence continues at coordinate 3,301,682 of NW_011494783.1, forward strand.
AGGGGGCTCCCTGTTCATGGTCATCAAGTCGTTAATTTCTTCCATTTGGTGGTGGTTTGAGCATGTGTAACACAGCTCAAAATGTACATCAGATTCTGTTTTCTAGATCCTTCAGAGCAGATACAAAGCAGAGAATACGGGGGAGAGGTCCATCCTGGGAGAACCCCATGGGTCCTGCTCCTTTACATTTTTTTCCCCATTTCTAGGCACATATGGCTCAGGATTCTAGTTGTGAACAAGAACAGCCACACTCACTGTTCAATCAGAAAAGGATTTATGAAAGGATATTAGAGAACTGCAGAAATTTCTGGAGAGCTAGAGTCAGCACTGACAGGCAAAGCCAACACACCAACTCCCCTGCTCCTGTGAGGTGAGCATGGCCTCTCCCGCTTCACGGACACCTCTTGATGCCAGGACCCGACTTGGGACTGCAAAGGCAGTTCCCCACACCACTCTTATCAGAAAACCAGTTCTGCCCAGCCACCACTTCTACTTTATACTCTTCCAGAACAAGATCCTGTGTCCCTACTTCTTTTTGGGCAGATTTAACTCACATGCCTCTACCCAGGCTGCAAGCAAAGTTGAAAAAAATTGAAATTCTGAAATTCCCCAGATAGGCAGGTTGTTTATAGTTGTCCCCTGACCAGAGGGTCTGGATAATGTCCTCAAGCATATGACTGAAGAGGACTCATCAACCAGTCCAAATAAGAACCCTCAGGGCGAGTTTAATTGATGAAGATGATTGGTGCCTCCTATATCAGTACCAGTAAGTAGAGCTCTCACACTGAGTTTAAGTGCTGCAATGTTTGCACAGATTTGAAAAACCTTCAGCAGAATCTGCTGGATGCAACCTCCTGTAGGCTTTGCACTCGAGATTCAGAGAACAATAAGATAACCCTGCTTGGCACTTTACAGCGATGTAAGGGAGGTGTAAAGAATAGACTGTGCCTTATGTCACAAGTCATGTGGGAAGCAAAAGTGCCCTGGAAATGCATTGAAAGAAGTGTCTTCCTTCAAGGAGAACAAGCGGAAAGGAGGTATTTATTTGCTCCTTGTGCAAACATTGTATGAATGTCTTTCACAGAGAAAATGAAGATTAAAAGTCCAGCAATATATATTTCATGGAAATGCTCAATTGTCTACAGCCAGTGAAGGATTTTCTTTTTAAGAAATGAAAACTTTTTATTGTCAAAGTTATATATGTGGGAATATAGAGACTTTTCAAGCTAAGATGGGCTGTTCAGTTGGCCTAAAAAGTTGCTTGGGCCCAGTAATACATTGGGGTGAAGCTAAATGCCAGAACAGAGGACTCAAGTCCGACGTTCATTTTATTATTTTGCTGTTGTTTTTCCAGCAAAGAAACCGACATGATTAAAGCAGGAACTTTCCACTGACAGAGTCTTAGATTGAAAGTGATGATACCGATTAGAAAACGACTTCATTATCCCAAACAGCAGATAAGGAGGATCTTGACTGCATGAGGGTGAAGAGAAGAGAGTGGAAAGGGAGGTACAGATGATGGGGGTGCCGTGGTTCTTGGCAGTTATGTAGATGCGGGGAGCAAGGCAGGTGTGAGTCTCGGGGCCCATGCTGGAAGAACAGTGGTGTCATTAACATCCATAGAAAAGCAATGGGACCCGTATTGTGGAGGAAAGATCATTAGGTTAGATAAATTGTGTTGATTTTAATGTGTTTATTTGTTTTCTGTTAGTTAGTCGCTCAGTGGTCTCTGACTGTATGAGACCTCATGGACTGTAGCCCGCCAGGCTCTTCTGGGATTTCCCAGGCAAGAATACTGAAGTGGGTAGCCATTCCCTTCTCCAGAGGATCTTCCCGACCCAGGGATGGAACCCTGGTCTCCTACACTGCAGGCGATCCTTTACCACCTGAACCACCAGGGAAGCCCTTATTTTCTCTTGCTCTTTAACTAATTGCCACAAACTCAAATCCCATGGATGGAGGAGCCTGGTGGGCTACAGTCCACGGGGTTGCAAAGAGTCGGACAAGACTGAGCGACTTCACTTCCACTTTCAGTGGCTTAAAACAACACCCATTTATCAGCACACATCTTCCCCCCAACCCCTCCCCCTGGCTTTTGAAGTTCGTGCCGCTGGATTGGGTTCTCTGCTCCAGGCTTCCCAAGATGTAAGTGAATATGTTGGCTGGACTGAGTCAGTTGGAGGCTTTGGGGAAGAATCTGCCCCAACCTCATTCGGGTTGATGGATCCATTCCTTGCGGCTGTAGAACTGAGACCCCTGTGGGCCTCAGTGATAGAGAGCTGCCCTCATATCAGATGTCTCTCATGCTTGGAGTCTCTCTGATTTCTGCTTCTGCTATCAATTTGAGATAATTCTCTCCTTCCCTGGTGGCTCAGTGGTAAAGAATCTGCCTGCAATGCAGGAGACCCAGGTTGGATCCCTGGATCAGGAATATCCCCTTGAGAAGGGAATGGCTACCCACTCCAGTTTTCTTGCTTGGGGAGTTCCATGGACAGAGGAGCCTGGTAGGCTACAGTCCATGGAGTCACAAAGAGTCAGACAGGACTGAGCTACTAACACTTTCACTTTGCTTGTTTGACTAGATTAATTCCTCCAGAATCATCTTTCTATCATAAGATTAACTGATTAGTAACTGAAAATGTGTAGAATTCCCTTTGCCATATGATGGAACACAATTATGGCAGTGCTATCTCTTCATATTCATAGTCCCAGGCCTTAGGACAGGAAACCCTGGAGCCATCTGAGAGTCCTAGGGGAATGATGGGCAGTTAGAAGTGCCCTCTGGAACTTGGGAAGGAGATTGAAATTAAAGATACAGATTTAAGAGTAACACTCCTAGAAGTGATAGGAAGAGTAATGAATGATATAATCAAGAAGTATACTGAGACAACCAAAATGAAAAATCTGAGCTCCTACAGATTTAAAAAAGTAAAAATCAAGTATTGAAAAATTTAAATTTCACCCATCAAGTAAATATCAGGGATTGAGAGAGGAAGGGTAAATTAACATTGTTGTACTTGAGAATGTCACATGACTCTGATGCCAAGGCACTCAAAGTGGCCTGAGTGTGAAAGAGGCAACAACTAATAGTAAAGGGAAAAGAAGAGAGGAAAAATAAAGGAACATTGTGATCTTGGGACTAAATCTGAATGTGCCTAGTTAACTGATATTTAATGTGCACCTGTTTATGTGACAAGTCATGACATTAGAGGGAAAGGAAGAATGTCCTCTGTGGAGAAGAGGGAGAGGCAGCCCCAGATCAAATGGCATCAACTTAAAATTAAGAAGCAAGATTTATGAGTAAGTGGTCCAGCGTCAGACCTGAGATGGCAGTAGGGAGGGAGAAAGAATAAGCTCCGCCTGGTACCCAGCAGAGTGGGTCCAACAGAAACCACACTCTGAGAGGCTCACTGTGGGAGGAACCCCTCCTCTGAGGAATGGTTCATTGCAATTAAGTGAGAAGATGGGATGCCAAGAGGATGAGGATGCAGATTATGTGGGAAGTATGGCTGCAGGAACGTGGAATGGGCTAGAAAGAGGAAAGCTTTACCGGAAAATTATTGTGCATCGTCTCCTGTTCTCACAGGCTATGGGACAAGACCTTAATGTGCAAAAATCTCCTGTTCACACAGGCTTCTGGGAGATTAATGTGCAGTTTCCTATTCTCACAGGCTTATGGGAGATTACATTAATGTGCAAAGTCTCCTGTTCACACAGGCTTATGGGGAATAACGTGTGAAGTCTTCTATTCACACAGGTTTATGGGAGAATATCTTCATGTGCATCGCCTCTTGTTTGCACAACTCTGTCTTGGATAGTGAGCCAAACAAAGGCAGCAACGGTGTGTTGCATCTTCGAGCAACAGCTCATAGTTAGTACTCAATAAGTTTTAAATAAATAAATAAAATTTGAGGGGGTGATTTGGATTAAATGAATAAATAAAGCAGATAACAGGGTGTAATCTGTTCCAACAAAAAAAGAGCTGTTAGTACCAGGGATTGGTCTGGTGGGAACTTGATAGATTACTCTTCCCAGAAACACAGATGCATATCATTTCAAACATATAATCATGAAATATTAAAAGAATTGTAAAAGTGGCAGTGAATTATTTAGAAACAGTGTCCCTGCATGCATGATACAATATTCAGTTGGGTGTTAAAATGTGTGCTCCAAGGAAAGCCTTGGTATAGTTTTATGTGAGCTGCATATTTTCAAATAATGCCGGAATGCAATTTAAAGCCTTGAATTCCTTCATCTGGCTTCCTCCTCTCCTTACAGAGGTCCCTTTGATTTCAAAGGTGCTTCATCCCTAGAATGAGAAACAGAGGGTGGGAAAGTTTAATTCTAGGCTGAGGTTTGTAACAGGTTTTCAATTTACAGATATAAATTTTCCCTTTGGACTTCAGAGTTGTTGAGTTTTCCCTGAGATAAATCCATTAGAAGTAGCCTACACCTCTGACTGCACCTTCTAATTGTGGCAGAGATTTAGAGATGGGACAGCCAGGGAAGTAAAGAGCAGAGATTTCGGCAACAAGGGTCTCCCCTCTCTGCAAAAAGATGAGACCTATCACAGGATTGTTTATACTTTTAGTCACAGAAAGCAAAAACACACTGATCCTGCTTGTAGATACTAATGATCTATTTGCTCAGAAAACAACGTTTTTGACTCAGGTTTATTCATCATGTTTGTTTATAAAGTAAAATTTATTCTACCCTCAGCATCCTAAATCATCTCAGGTTTACAAATATTTGTTGAATGCTTTTGGCTCAACTCTGTGTTTGGTACTGGGAGGATGCAAAGATGAGTAAGATACAGCCCTGGTCCTCCAGGGACTTTTAATCTACTAGGAAGGAGAGATAAATATGTATTTTCCTTCTGGATGGAAAAATGTACTAAAGTAAAAGATTAAAAGAAATGCTCTGAGTATTCAAAGTGCAATACGTTAAACACATCAAATCTTGGTTATATATGAGCTTGGGTATTGTTGTTGTTCAGTCACTAAGTCATGTTTGACTCTTTGTGACTCCATGGACTATAGCATGCCAGGCTCCTCTGTCCATGGAATTCTCCAGGCAAGAATATTGGAGTAGGTTGCCATTCCCATCTCTAGGGTATCGTCCCAACTCAGGAATTGAACATACATCTGTTGCATTGGCAGGTGGATTCTTTACCACTGAGCCAAGTTTGGATATAGCAAAATATAAAAATAATTACATACCAATGTCACAGATGTCACTTGGCTTTAATCTCCATTC
>NW_011494783.1:3307037-3314514 GCF_000754665.1 Bison bison bison
ATCTCCATTCAGCACCTGGAAAAATAAATCTTACAGAAAGGCCTCATAAACACTCCTTCTAGCTATACTTTATGCAAGTTTTATAAAGAGGTTTAATTAACAGGAAATAACACTCATCTGGTCTAAGTGTCCGTAAAGTGACAGAGTCACACGAACCCTAGTCTTAGTGATGTTCTCCATCTTTCCTTCCTAATTATTACCCATAATCCACCTCGCGTGGTACTGAAGAAGGTTCAGTACCATAAGCCCCCATCGGCATCCTTCTAATTCTCTCCAGTCATTGCTAATACCAGCACCACTCACTCCCTGAAACATTTTCTTAGTTCCACTGAATGGAAATTCAAGATTCAAACAAGAGAGGCATGAAGGACTGAGAGTAGGCAGTTAGTGGCTTTATGAAAGAAGGTTTCTCTAGCTCATCTCAGTGGAATACAGGAAGGAATAATAGTGTTTGGGGTCCTTAGGGGAGGGAAAGAAAGATATGAACCAATTATCAGCATTAGAGAAGACCATAGTCCACCAGGATACTCTGTCCATGGGATTTCCCAGGCAACAATATTGGAGTGGGTACTCCCTTCTCGAGCCCCAACCAAGGGCTCAAACCCAGATCTCCTACATTGCAGACAGATTCTTTACCGTCTGAGCCACCAGGGAAACTCTAAAAAAGAGCTAGTGACCAGTAACTCTTCAAATCAGCTTATGGGCTTAAAAGCCCACATTTCCTGTGTTTAAACCCTCAGGATCATGGAGAAACAGCTATTGTAGACTCAGAGTGCCAAGCAAATCATTGAGCATAAGATAGGCTTACATCAAATTGATCACTGACTCTGAAAAAAATTGAGGTTTGCTTATTACAAAGAAGTAAAGTAGCAAATGAAAGAAGGAAGGTGGGAGAAGGGCAGGAAGGGAAGAGGAAGATGGATACCTAGGAAGGAACATTAGTGCCCAACAGTCTGTACTACAGAGCTATCATAATATTAATTTCTGAGTCCACAGGGAAGCAGCCCCACCATAACCAGTAGGAGAAGTTGGCCAGAGCAAGTCGGGTCAATCTTATTGGAAAAAGAAGGTGAGCAATGGATAGAGAGTCTGCACCATAGAAGAAGCTTTGTGTTAATTTGAACTTTTGTATCAGTCCCCTATTATTAACCCAGACTAACATGGCTACTATACTTGAGAATGAGAATAAGAAGCAGAAATGAAATTTAAAAAGAAATGTAGCTGGCCAGAATATTTAAAGCTGTACGTTTCCATATTTTCAGGTTCTGGTAAGTCAGGAATTAAGGCCCTTTTGGACACAAGATAGGTCAGTCTCATTTAGCAGCATGCCGTTGTGAATTAGACAACTTCTCATCACTCTTCTTTGCTCCAGGAGTGTTACAAATGCCTGTCAAAGGCTTTATGTTAATACACTAATAATGTATCCCACAGTAGCCGTTACAATAGGGTAAGTCTTTGTGACTGCCAGGGTGGGTAAAGATCTCAGTAATATACTTGCAATACATATGAGGCACATAATCACAAATGTGCGTAGCCTCAGGATTTGTTCTGTTTTCAGCTTAATCTGCCTGTTGATCAAATATGCACAGAACGAACTGAGGAACCACTGGTCTGGAGGAAGATCCACATTAGCGTCCCTTGAAATGGGCACCTTTATCTGGTCCAGTCAGAACGCAGCAGCAGAGTGTAGTGCTTAAGACAGGTTCTGAGTCTATTGCTGTTCAGTCACCAATTTGTGTCCAACTCTGCAACCCCATGGACTGCAGCACACCAGGCTTCCCTGTCCTTCACCATCTCTTGGAGTTTGTTCAAACTCCTGTTCATCGAGTCAGTGATACCATCCAACCATCTCATCCTCTGTCATCCCCTTCACCTCCTACCCTCACCTTTTCCAGCATCAGGGTCTTTCCCAATGAGTCAGTTCTTTGCTTCAGGTGGTCAAAGTATTAGAGCTGCAGCATCAGTCATTCCAATGAATATTCAGGGTTGATTTCCTTTAGGATTGACTGGATTGATCTCCTTGCTGTCCAAGGGACTCTCAGAATCACCCTGATTTCAAATTCCAGCCCTGGAACATACCTGTAAAGGTATAAAATTGATGGGAAGATTAGTTTATATTTGTGAAATGTTTAGAATAATGGCTGGCACATTGTAGTTACTGTAGAAGTGGTTGTTAAATGAGAGAATAAACCAACAAATAAATAAGTAAACGAAACATCTTCCTCAGTTTTAAGTGGATGTTAAAAGCTTTTGTTCATTCATGTTTAATAGCAATTAATATATATAAATATTACATACATACTCATTGTAGAAAGTTTGGAAACTAAACTGGAATAAGAAAGAAAATTTAAAATGACCATAATGCTATAATCTGGGATTAACTACTGATATATTTTGTTGTATTTTGTTCAATTTCTATAAGCAAAATTTGAATCCTACAATATAACAGTGTATATTATCCATAATGTCATTTTCTTATTTATAATTTTATAAGCATGAGCCCATAGTCTTACATGTTGTTAATAACATTTATTAAACCAATTCCCTATGACAACTGAAAATAAAAAAAAAAGCAGAACCTAGAAATTGAGAATTACATTTTATTCAGCCCTCTTGCTGAGGACTTAAGCCCAGAAGGCAACCTCTCATAAAACTCTTGAGTGACCGCTCTGAAGAGGTAAGAGGGCAGCAAGGATATATAGGAGTTTTGAAAACAACAACAAAAACAGGTAGTAGGAAATACAAAAAGATTAATTTTAATTAAAGAAAAGTAGACACTTCAGATCAATGAATTTAGTGCTTTTCTGTGCATGGGAAGATGCAAGAGTCTGGGCTCACTGAAATAATTCATTTCATATGCATCTTAACTATTGTAAGCCAGTATCCTGTGTTTTCCCTCCTGACCCCCCTCAGGGTGCACTGTCCTCGGGCAACTGCAGTGCTGAGGGCTTGATGGCTGAAACATCCTTTGTTTCCTGATGTGTCAGGTGACATTCATCCACAGCTATTATTAGATGATGCACTGTTATTAGGTATTAATGCTGTAATAAACATTATCTGCATAAGTCTTTGCAAAGACTTATGGAGGGTGAAAGCACCTGGAATGAAATTGCAGGACGAAGAAAAGGAATGTTAAAGATCTTTGAGAAATACTGCCGAAATTATTCCCGGAAATGTTATATTGATTTGCAATTGTAATATTACCACTGCCTGCCTTTCCTTGTGACCACCTAACAGAATTATACCAGGTCCATTTACCTTAATCCACCCACACCTGGGAGCCAATCATGTCTCTTCCCTCCCTCCACACCCTCAGTGCCTGTTTCACTTCTTTCTCCTGATCTATCTTCTTTCTGTCTCTGTGTTTTCTTCTGCGTGCCTGTCCTTTTTATCAGGACAGTGTTGCTGAAGGCATATGGAGATGTAGGGTCTTCCCAATATTCGTGGAATTCTTAGATGGAATTTAACTCCAAAGTGATGACCCCCTCCTTCATTTGTAATTAAGAATCTCTCAGATCCAGGTTCTCTGTTCTGGTATATTACATTTGCTCGTGATCTTGCTGGTAGTGGTCCTCCAGAAAACTGCATTTTCATTTTGGTTTTAAATGTGGAGAGATAATAAGTGTCTTGGAAAATAGCAAAATTATTGATATGATGCTGTTACAGCAGCCTACAAAGTTTGTTACTTTTCATTGGAGACCGAGTTTATTACATAAGCAGCCTGTCTTATGTTCCTTGCCATCTCTCAAGTACATTCCCTAATATAATTTATTCACTGAAGCATACAATTGTGTTTCTGCCTTAGAGGTTTATTTTCATCTCCTTACAATATACAAAATTAAACCCCAAAGACAACAACATTATATGTTTCAAATAATTCTGCTATAGATATTTGCAATTTGTATTTCATGTGATATAACAAGATTCTGTGCATTGATCGAGAGCATTGCAAAGAATGTAAACTAAATGGTAATGTGTGGCTAGAATTCATTTCAACTTAGATGGTTTTATCCGTCTAAGCTTCAAATGTCCTTCCGAGAACAGAGATTGCAGACTTTTGGTTTTGCTCACCCCTGACTTTAATTTTTCTGAGATAATTATCATTCTTACACTTCATCCTATTATTCAGTTCTTTCCCTTTACTAGGAAAAAACTCTTTTCTGCTACATCCAGATATAAATGAAAGAAATTACTAGGTAATAAACCAAAATCCACAGCAGACTTTGACTGATATTGATAGACTCTTGGGCACAGAGTTTAGAATCTCACAGTCTTGGATCTGATTCCAGGCTCCCTCCCCTAGCCATCTGTGCAAACCAGGGAGAATCACCAAACCCCTCTAATTTTCAATTTCATCATCTTTTAAGTCGGTATAACATGCATTTCTTAGAGCTGTGCTGAAGTATTAAAGAAATAAACTGCTTCAGATTAGTTCAGTTCAGTCGCTCAGTCGTGTCCGACTCTTTGCGACCCCATGAATCGCAGCACGACAGGCCTCCCTGTCCATCACCAAATCCCGGAGTTCACCCAGACTCCTGTCCATCGAGTCAGTGATGCCATCCAGCCATCTCATCCTCTGTCGTCCCCTTCTCCTCCTGCTCCCAATCCCTCCCAGCATCAGAGTCTTTTCCAGTGAGTCAACTCTTTGCATGAGGTGGCCAAAGTACTGGAGTTTCAGCTTTAGCATCATTCCTTCCAAAGAAATCCCAGTGCTGATCTTCAGAATAGACTGGTTGGATCTCCCTGCTGTCCAAGGGACTCTCAAGAGTCTTCTCCAACACCACAGTTCAAAAGCATCAATTCTTTGGCGCTCAGCCTTCTTCACAGTCCAACTCTCACATCCATACATGACCACAGGAAAAACCATAGCCTTGACTAGATGAACCTTTGTTGGCAAAGCAATATCTCTGCTTTTAAATATGCTATCTAGGTTGGTCATAACTTTCCTTCCAAGGAGCAAGTGTCTTTTAATTTCATGGCTGCAGTCACCATCTGCAGTGATCTTGGAGCCCAGAAAAATAAAGTCTGACACTGTTTCCACTGTTTCCCCATCTATTTCCCATGAAGTGATGGGACCGGATGCTATGATCTTTGTTTTCTGAATGTTGAGCTTTAAGCCAACTTTTCCACTCTCCACTTTCACTTTCATCAAGAGGCTTTTGAGTTCCTCTTCACTTTCTGCCATAAGGGTGGTGTCATCTGCATATCTGAGGTGATTGATATTTCTCCTGGCAATCTTGATTCCAGCTTGTATTTCTTCCAGTCCAGCGTTTCTCATGATGTACTCTGCATATAAGTTAAATAAGCGGGGTGACAATACACAGCCTTGACGAACTCCTTTTCCTATTTGGAACCAGTCTGTTGTTCCATGTCCAGTTCTAACTGTTGCTTCCTGACCTGCATACAAATTTCTCAAGAGGCAGATCAGGTGGTCTGGTATTCCCATCTCTGAAGAATTTTCCACAGTATATTGTGATCCACACAGTCAAAGGCTTTGGCATAGTCAATCAAGCAGAAATAGATGTTTTTCTGGAACTCCCTTGCTTTTTCCATGATCCAGCGGATGTTGGCAATTTGATCTCTGGTTCCTCCGCCTTTTCTAAAACCAGCTTGAACATCAGGAAGTTCATGGTTCACATATTGCTGAAGCCTGGCTTGGAGAATTTTGAGCATTACTTTACTAGCGTGTGAGATGAGTGCAATTGTGCGGTAGTTTGAGCATTCTTTGGCATTGCCTTTCTTTGGGATTGGAATGAAAACTGACCTTTTCCAGTCCTGTGGCCACTGCTGAGTTTTCCAAATTTGCTGGCATATTGAGTGCAGCACTTTCACAGCATCATCTTTCAGGATTTGGAATAGCTCAACTGGAATTACATCACCTCCACTATCTTTGTTCATAGTGATGCTTTCTAAGGCCCACTTGACTTCACATTCCAGGATGTCTGGCTCTAGATGACTGATCACACCATCGTGATTATCTGGGTCATGAAGATCTTTTTTGTACAGTTCTTCTGTGTATCCTTGCCATTTGTTCTTAATATCTTCTGCTTCTGTTAGGTCCATACCATTTCTGTCCTTTATCGAGCCCATCTTTGCATGAAATGTTCCTTTGGTATCTCTGATTTTCTTGAAGAGATCCCTAGTCTTTCCCATTCTGTTGTTTTCCTCTATTTCTTTGCATTGATCGCTGAAGAAGGCTTTCTTATCTCTTCTTGCTATTCTTTGGAACTCTGCATTCAGATGCTTATATCTTTCCTTTGCTCCTTTGCTTTTCGCTTCTCTTCTTTTCACAGCTATTTGTAAGGCCTCCCCAGACAGCCATTTTGCTTTTTTGCATTTCTTTTTCATGGGAATGGTCTTGACCCCTGTCTCCTGTACAGTGTCATGAACCTCATTCCATAGTTCATCAGGCACTCTATCAGATCTAGGCCCTTAAATCTATTTCTCACTTCCACTGTATAATCATAAGGGATTTGATTTAGGTCATACCTGTATGGTCTAGTGGTTTTCCCTACTTTCTTCAATTTAAGTCTGAATTTGGCAATAAGGAGTTCATGGTCTGAGCCACAGTCAGCTTCTGGTCTTGTTTTTGCTGACTGTATAGAGCTTCTCCATCTTTGGATACAAAGAATATAATCAATCTGATTTTGGTGTTGACCATCTGGTGATATCCATGTGTAGAGTCTTCTCTTGTGTTGTTGGAAGAGGATGTTTGTTATGATCAGTGCATTTTCTTGGCAAAACTATTAGTCTTTGCCCTGCTTCATTCCATATTCCAAGGCCAAATTTGCCTGTTACTCCAGATGTTTCTTGACTTCCTACCTTTTCATTCCAGTCCCCTATAATGAAAAGGACATCTTTTTTGGGTGTTAGTTCTAAAAGGTCTTGTAGGTCTTCATAGAACCGTTCAACTTCAGCTTCTTCAGCATTACTGGTTGGGGCATAGACTTGGATTACTGTGATATTGAATGGTTTGCCTTGGAAACGAACAGAGATCATTCTGTCGTTTTTGAGATTGCATCCAAGTACTGTATTTGACTCTTTTGTTGACCATGATGGCTACTCCATTTCTTCTGAGGGATTCCTGCCTGCAGTAGTAGATATAATGGTCATCTGAGTTAAATTCACCCATTCCAGTCCATTTTAGTTCACTGATTCCTAGAATGTCAACATTCACTCTTGCCATCTCTTGTTTGACCACTTCCAATTTGCCTTGATTCATGGACCTGACATTCTAGGTTCCTATGCAATATTGCTCTTTACAGCATCGGACCTTGCTTCTGTCACCAGTCACATCCACAGCTGGGTATTGTTTTTGTTTTGGCTCCATGCCTTCATTCTTTCTGGAGTTATTTCTCCACTGATGTCCAGTAGCATATTGGGCACCTACTGACCTGGGGAGTTCCTCTTTCAGTATCCTATCATTTTGCCTTTTTATACTGTTCATGGGGTTCTCAAGGCAAGAATACTGAAGTGG
>NW_011494783.1:3314614-3316128 GCF_000754665.1 Bison bison bison
GGCTCCTTGGATGTAGGGTTGGTCCTCCCGGCCGCTGCCCCTGGCCTCGGGCGTGGGGTTGCTCCTCCCGGCTGCCGCCCCTGACCTCAGACGCAGGGTAACTCCTCTCGTTGCCGCCCCTGACCTCGGACTTGGGGGTAGCTCCTATCGGCTGCCCCCACTGACCTCGGACGTGGGGTAGCTCCTCTTGACCACCACCCTTTGGGCATGGGGTCCTCCTGGCTTCTGCCCCTGACCTCAGATGTGGGGTAGCTCCTCTCGGCTGTGCTTAGTGCACCGGTCATCACAACTGCTTAGCTCAATGCTTATCACACTGTAAATAAGAAGCAAATGTAGAGAGAAAAAAAAAAAAAACAGTAATATAGAATTCTTTCACTGTGTTTGAATAAGAGCAGTTCTGTGGACAGAGGAGCCTGGCGGGGTCGCAGGCACAGTCTGGGGGTCGCAGGCACAGTCTGGGTGTCGCAAAGTCGGACACGTAGCAGTTCTAAAAAGAGATCACAAACTGTAGGCCAAGTCTGTGGATCCCATGTTATTTAGTTTTGCAAAACTAGCCATCCAATTAATGATTAGTATTCATCCATAAACTGTTGAGGTCCTTTAATTGACTGGAACTTGGTGGTCCAGAGTCGACGATAAGAAAGTAAAGGAGAGAAAGAGGCTGCTATTCCTTGGTTTACACAGAAAGCCAATAAAGCCCCTGCACGGGACTTGCTCTGTTCACGAAGGCCTCAGGCACCCTCTCGATGTGGTGAAGGCGCAGAGCACCTTCTCGAGAGGGTCTTAGAAGCCCGGGCAGGAAAGTGAACTCAGAGAGCCTCTGTGCTCCAGGAGATCAGCCTGAAAAAGAGAGAGAGAGAGAGAGAGACAGAGACAGAGACAGAGACAGAGAGACAGAGAAAGACATGGGGACCAGAGCTCTGATGGAGCAAAGGTGTTTTAATCAACATGGTGTGGGCATATAGACTGTCTTACAAAGTAGTTATTCTCAGCAAAGATAAAGATTAAAATTCCAGACTTACAAAACATAGGCAATCCATATTAAAGAGAGAGATTTGTAAACAATTACTTTTACCATATGGTTCACAAGAAGGAAGAGCGTACTTACCACCATAAAGAAACACTAATGAAGGAAATCCCTGGATTCCTCAGTCCTGGGAGAAGCTTGCCTCTCCTCTTAATTCCTGAGGAATTTATAAGGAGCAAAGAATTCCTGACAGATCCAAAACAGCACACAGGAAGCCTCCTGTTAAATGTTTCCTGACAATAAACAATCTGTAGAATTTGTTGGGATTGCAGGAGAATCAGCACTCTGAAAAGAAAGTTAACCTTGAAGTGATAACAGTGAGTGGATAGGTGAACAGAAGAAGGCATGGGCTTTAGCCACACTCATTGTATTTAACAACGTAAGTGAAGTGAAGTCGCTCAGTCGTGTCCGACTCTTTGTGACCCCAGGGACTGTAGCCTACCAGGCTCGAAAATCCATGGGATTTTCTAGGCAGGAATACTGGAGT
>NW_011494783.1:3316228-3316762 GCF_000754665.1 Bison bison bison
ACTGACCTGGGGAGTTCCTCTTTCAGTATCCTATCATTTTGCCTTTTTATACTGTTCATGGGGTTCTCAAGGCAAGAATACTGAAGTGGTTTGCCATTCTCTTCTCCAGTGCACAACATTCTGTCAGATCTCTCCACCATGACCTGCCCATCTTGGGTTGCCCAACAGGCATGGCTTAGTTTCATTGAGTTATACAAGGCTGTGGTCCTAGTGTGATTAGATTGACTAATTTTCTGTGAATATGGTTTCAGTGTGTCTGCCCTCTTGCAACACCTACCATCTTACTTGGGTTTCTCTTACCTTGGGCGTGGGGTATCTCTTCACGGCTACTCCAGCAAAGTGCAGCCCCTGCTCCTTACCTTGGACGAGAGGTATCTCCTCACCGCTGCCGTTCCTGACCTTCAACGTGGGATAGCTCCTCTAGGCCCTCCTGTGCCCATGCAGCCACGGCTCCTTGGATGTAGGGTTGGTCCTCCCGGCCGCTGCCCCTGGCCTCGGGCGTGGGGTTGCTCCTCCCGGCTGCCGCCCCTGACC
>NW_011494783.1:3316862-3326135 GCF_000754665.1 Bison bison bison
CTCAGTCGTGTCCGACTCTTTGTGACCCCAGGGACTGTAGCCTACCAGGCTCGAAAATCCATGGGATTTTCTAGGCAGGAATACTGGAGTGGGTTGCCATTTCCCTCTCCAGGGGATCTTCCAAACCCAGGGATCGAACCTGGGTCTCCCACATTGTATTCAGATGCCTTAACAATCTAAAGCTACCCTAAAGGATAATTTTAAATATATATATATATATGTACAAACACACATGTATAGATGTGTGTTGTGCTGTGCTCAGTCACTTCATGCTCGTGTGCAGCTCTTGGTGACCCCGTGGACTGTAGCCAACCAGGCTCCTCTATCCACGGGATTTTCTAGGCAAGAATACTGGAGTGGGTTGCCATGTGCTCCTGCAGGGGACCTTCCCAACCCAGGGTTCAAACTCTCGTATCCTGTGTCTCCTGCTTTGCTGGCAGATTCTTTGCCCCTGAACCACTGGGGCATCCCATATACACACATATGTGTGTGTGTGTGTATATGCTTAAATGCTTACTTGTGTCTTTGTAACCCCGTGGACTGTAGCCCACCAAGCTCCTCTGTCCATGGGGATACTCCAGGCAAGAATACTAGAAGGAGTTTCCATTTCCTACTCCATTTCCTACTTCCTACTCTGAACCCAGGGATCAAAACCAGGTTTCACGCATTGCAGGCAGATTCTTTACCATCTGAGCCACCAGGAATATATATAAATAATGATTAGCTATGCAAAGCCAGCTCCAAGATGAATCTTACATTCACTTATGGTCAACCAGATATATCCCACAAACCCCTATTATGTAAAAAAAAATTTATAATGCACCAACTTATTAGTATGACATAGTGTAACATTTCCTGAAATTAGAGTATATATTTTTTAAAGAAAAAATATATGAATTTAAACAAGTAATTTGGTCTCATGTTTTCAAAAATTTATTTTATTTTTCAGTTTTTGAATGTGTACCTTGCAATACAGTGACCCATAATTTCATTGAAGTCACAAACTGTTTAGAGTCAAGAAATTTCATAGCTTCTGAGAGCATATTTTTAAGATGCTAAATGCTGTTTCCCATGAATTAGCGCTAAGTGCACATTCTTATCTTGCCTTGTTATTAATCTATTGACAAGATTGTAGCAAATACACGACACACCATGTTGCTTCACTGCTGAGTAGTAGCAATTTCAGGAATTCAGTAGATGTGATAAGTTAGATGATAACGCCTTTATCATAAAAACATTCTTGTATCCATAAGAATCTTATCCGTAAGTCTATCCATACAGCATTATATTAATTAAATTAAATAAAATATGTCCTTATCAGCAGCATGTACATTTAAAACTTTTGAGAGAGTAGAAAAAAATTTAGAACTAAATTTAGTAATATAATTAAGCATTGCTATATTTTCTATTTTTCCTCATGAGCTTATAATATCATTTTCCTCATATTATTATTAAGATATTATTATTTATTATAAATATTTATTATGTATTAGATATCCTTATTAGTTCCTGTACTGATGGTTTTAATAGTTACATTGAATTGGCAAGTTTTCTGTCAATAGATGGTGAGAATGATTCATCTTTAACCCCAAATTCAAACAATAACAGGTGACCATGTTCCTAATGAAGCATGATGCTTCTTGCCTTTATTTTAGTATTAAACTAGTGACACATCATTAATTTTTAAAAGGATTTGATTTGCCTGTTAATAAGTTCATAGAATCCCTTTACTTTCAGTTTTTTAAGAAAGTCAAAGTATTTTTGTTATTACTCCCTGTTTAACATATTTTTCATGTTTCTTTATTGACTGAAACCACATTTTATAACAAAAGATATATGTCAAGAGTTTAAAGTTACAACAGTTTGCTTTTATTTTAATAGCCCATATGAAAATATTGTTTTCATGGAGAAAGAAAGCATGAGCTTTGCAATCAGAATCATCAAGAGTCAAAATGATTTCTACCCTTTTGTTCTCTGCACCTTGGGAGGGGTGTCTAAACTCTCCAAGACTTTGTTTATAAACACAGGTAAATTGAGAATGTTCAAATCTATTATTATATAAGATCATTGAATGAATACTTTTTAAAATTAGCATTTTATGTATATGGATAAGAGTAGAAAGAATAGCATCTCTGTTATTTTTAAAAAGCTTACTAAATAAGATAAGAAAATCATTAAGATATCGATAAGTCAATAGACAAGAATCATAGAGATTATTCAGTTAGAAGCTTTATTATTTGTGTGTGTATAAAATATTTAACAACACTAGTTGTCATGCAAAAAGGTAAAACCATGGTGATAAACTATTTTACTTTAAAAAATAATGATAAATAGAACTAGTAAAGATGAGAAATTTTATATTAATCCTGGACCATATTTTTCATAATTTTACTTATTTTTAATCAATGTATATTAGTTTAATTGAAGAATATTCCATTCTTTTCATAAATAATTTGAAAATGATATTTGTTATTATATCTGTTAGTAACAAAACATTCTATACAATTGCTTTGTCCAAAATTTCCTAACTGACCCTCATATATAAAATTTTAGATGTTCTCATTTTCAGTTGATTTTAAATAGTGACATAATGGAACAAAGACCATCAAGAGAGAGAATAGTGGTGAGCAATAAGAGTTGCTCACAGGAAAAAATATTTCAGTGCTGGCAAGGTAGATTTAATAGACTGAAAGCATGATGATATTTTGACTCTAGAAAAAAGCATGATGCCACTTTGTCTCAAAAAATCTGTATATAACTAAACAGTTCTTCTTTCTAGATAAGCTTTTATATTTGGTTTTCCATAGCACCATACTCTCCTAGTTTTATTCCTACCTCACTTGGATTTTCTATTTCCTTTTTCTATAAATATTTATCAAATCTTGCCTGTCCTCTGGCATTCTGGAGCCTCCTCACTTCTCTCACTAGATCATTTCATTCTAATGTCATCTTTAAATATCATCCATATACTGATGGCTTTTATTTATTTATTTGTTTTGGCTTCCCTGGGTGTTTGATGCTGCACGAGGGCTTTCTCTAGTTGCGGTGTGAGGGGGCTTCTCTCTAGTTGTGTTGTGCAGACTTCTCATTGAGGTGGCTTCTCTTGTTGCAGAGCAAGGGCTCTAGGGTGTGCAGGTTTCACTAGTTGGGGCACGTGAGCCCTAGAGCTTATGGACTTGAGTACTTGTGGCTCATGGGTTCAGCTGCAGCATGTGGAATCTGCCCAGACCAGGGATTGAACCCATGTCCCCTTATAGGTGGCAGGTGGCTTCTCAACCACTGGACCACAAGGGAAGTCCATGACTTCTTTATTTCTATCCTAATTCCTGACTTCTTCCAGAGATCCAGATGCATATTTGCTACTTGGAATCTTGACTTGACTGTCTACTAGATGTCTCAAATTTAAAGTGAAAACACAACTCCTGATTTTCTTCCCCAAATGTGTTTCTCTAATATGTTTTTGTTGTTTGTTTGTCTTTTAGTCTTGGGAATTGACACAGAACACACTCTAATTCCCTCAAGCCAAATCTCTAGAAGCCGTTCTTGATTCTTCCTTTTCCTTGCCATTGCTGCCACTCACCCTTACCCTGAAGTCCATGCCAGCAGCCTGTTCTATCAACCCTCCCATCCATCACTTCACTCTGCACCCACTGCCAATACAGCCTTAAACCAAGTCACCTATGATTTCTTTTTCACTTCTGCTATTAGCTTCTGTATTCCCTTAGGATTATTCTTCATGTACCAGTTACAATGGCATTTTCCCCAACATTTTGTTTTAACAAAGTTACCATTGTAATTTGATCAGAAGTTGTTTATCTTATGCTTTCGGAAATACTAGAGAAAGTGTATATTATAGATATTAGGGCAAGTACCCTAAAGCTAGTGAGTTGTGGATTTTTTTCTTTATATTGATAAAATTCATTAATACAAAACTGGTGTTCATTTGTAGTTTGAAATATGAATATTCTATTTCCTACAACAACCATTTTTATAAACTCTGGTGATGATAAAGTTGAAGATAATGTTTGAGAGGAATTCATCAAAAACTGTCTAGTTAGCCATTGAATGCCTTCATTTCTTGCTTCTTTAATAAATAAAAAGATTGTATGTCAATAAATAAAAAGAAAAATGGAGAAAATTGACCAAAAATACAGATTTTTAAAAGTACATTAGATACCTTTCTCATCCAGTCTTGTCTCTAAAACTGCTCTTGCTCGACTCCTACAATCATTGAGTTTAAAGTATTTTTCTTATGTGATGTTCTGTGGATGAGATGGCTAACCAAATCACAAGAACATTACTTATCAAAGCACTTACGCCAGAAATATTATGTCTTCTTGTTATAGAGATCCTCATTAAAAACTACCACAACTTTTCTTTGAATCTTTATTATGACTGAATCAAAATGTTTATGCTTATCATTCAGACACCATATTCCACATGAAAACACAGGCTTATTTGTAACTTGATGCAGAGCCTGCCAAAAACTGAATGTTTGTGTTCTGCTGAAATTCACCCGTTGAAACCTCACCAGTGCGATGGTATCTGGGGTCTCTAGGAGGTGCTTAGGTCATCAGAGTGCCCTCATGATGACATTGTGCTCAGTCATTCGGTCATGTCTGACTCTTTGTGACCACATAAACTGACAGGCTCCTCTGTCTGTGAGATTTTCCCCACAAGAATACTGAAGCAGCTTGCCATTTCCCCTTTCAGGAGATCTTCTTGACTAAGGGATTGGACCTGTGTCTCTGGTGTCTCATGCAATGGCAAGCAGATTCTTCACCACTGAGCCACTTGAGACACCCATGATGACATTAGTGCACTTTTAAAGGGTTAAAGGGGCCCCAGAGAGAGATGGCCCTCACCTCTTCCACCACATGAGAACACAGGGGAGAAGATGCCCATCTATGACCCAGAAAGATGGCTCTCACTGGACCCAGAATCTGCCAGCCCCTTAATCTTAGACTTGCCAAACTCTGTTGGTGTTTATCAGTCGCTCAGTCACGTCTGACTCCTTGTGACCCCATGGACTGCAGCACACCAGGCTTCTGTGTCCTCATCTCCTGGAGCTTACTCAAATTCATGTCCATTGAGTCGGCAATGCCATCCAACCATCTCATCCCCTGTTATCCTCTTCTCCTCCTGCCTTCAATCTTTCCCAGCATCAGGGTCTTTTCCAGTGAGTTGGCTCTTTGCATCAGGTGGCCAAAGTACTGGAGCCTCAGCTTCATCATCAGTCCTTGCAAAGAATATTCAGGCTTGATTTCCTTTGGGATTAACTGGTTTGATCTCCTTGCAGTCCAGGGGACTCTCAAGGGTCTTCTCCAACACTGTAGTTCAAAAGTGCCAGTTCTTTGGTGCTCAGCCTTCTTTATGGTCCAACTCTCACATCCATACATGACTACTGGAAAAGCCATAGCTTTGACTGTATGGACCTTTGTTGGCAAAGCGGTGTCTCTGCTTTTTAATACACTGTCCAGGTTCGTCATAGCTTTTCTTTCAAGGAGCAAGCATCTATTAATTTCAGGGCTGCAGTCATCTAGAACTACAGAAACACCCCATCTGTGGTGGTCTTATTTTAGCACTAAAAAGGGACTCATTCCTTCCTTAATATAATCCAGTGGGCTTTCTGTCATACTATATTCCCTCAATTTCAAGCTATAGATTTAAATCTATTTTGAAAAGTCAAAATTAATGATGTGGTGGTCATGAAGATGGGAGACATTTTTCATGAAAGAGGAACGTGTTAACTCTATGAGGACAAATAAAACTTTTGGTCCTGTTTTGTTTTGATACAGTTTTTTATTTCCTTTTTTCTATCATTCTATTCCATTGCTAGAACAGCCAATTTCAAGTTTGCCCTATGGAAAAACCCATTAAGTTCTTTGCAAGGAAAACTGATGAGTTTATGTATAGGAAGATCACATTTATAGAAGATCGTACTAAAATCAACTGTATTTCTAAGTCCCATTTGTTATGTATCTCTCTCCTAGTATTGTTTCTCTACTGATTCAGAGCCTAAGAAGATGGGGCTACTATAAATATTTTCTATTTGTATCAAAATGCACCCACTACATTTTTGGTGAGAGTTTCATGTTGCCAGGTGTACCAATGCCAAAAACCTTTCCTCTTTACTAAAATAGACTCTGTAGTTACAGAAAGTATTTATTGAAAGAGCCTGTTATGATACTATACACCTTCAAATTGATAATAAGAATTCTAAGCATGAACTTGGTAATGACATGATGCCTGCTGCTATCCAGGAACCGAGACTACAATTGAAATTTTAAAAAATGTGCACAAAACGTGCTGACCGAGGAGGAGGAAGTTACTTATTATGCATGAGTTATGGGGAAGATCAGAGAACTCATAAAAGACATTTAAATTTTATCTAAAGGATATATTTACTATACTTAACTATATTGATCTTCAGCATAATCTCTTTGCATCTTCTCTCTAAAAAAAAAAAAAACAACAACTTTAGTTTAGCAGAGAAAGTCTTTGTAACCTATGTTTTCAAACATTTGGAATTGCTCCAAAACTAGTCTGAGACTGAGTGTGCAAATTTGAAAAGTGGAGATATAAGGCGATTTTCCACTTCAAGTCAGTAGAAATATCTGTCTCAATTATCATGGTATGTCACTGGGGAAAATGGCCTCATGTTTCTACACTTTCATGTGGACCTCGCTTAGAAATCATTGCTTATGCAATAAGATATTTCCCTTGTATCTTTGCATAGAACAGCTTTGCATTGTGCAGACACCAATGTACATATAAAATTTGCGTTCATTACTTGACTGTTACTGTACACACCACAATTTTCCATACAGTTTTGCTTATATCGTTGACATGATGGCATACACAGTGACAGATTTTGTGAATGCACAGACAGTGTGTGCATTTCTTTTTGCAATTCTGCATTTCTTCATGCTATCTCTTTTATGGCAAAGCCTCTGCCCCAGAAAATAATGAGCCTTCAATAAAGAGATCCCTGAGGCAGATGGCATGGAGATATTATTTGCATCCTTAATTATTTTGTTAATAAACAATAAACTATGTTTAGTTACCAGTGAGAACATTTCCATTATGTAAATGTGCTTCTGATTTCCTTTCTTTCTTAAGTGAATGAAACAATAAATAACCAAATTTTATTTTGTACAAAATTCTAGCTGGGAGCCTAGGTTTTGATGATATACATGAGAATCAATTTTTAAATTCACTCAATTTTAAACACTGAGCTAAAAACTGCTGCAGAAGTTAAAGATATTTCCTACTGTGGTGAGTTAACATCTGAATTCTTAAAGCTTTCACTTTGAATTGTGCATCCTCTCAGTCAAGTGTCCTGGGTACCTCCGGAGCAGGCCAATCCCAAGATCTCCCATCTTTTGTGAAAAAACTAAGAAAGACCTTGCTTGTTTCCAGCTTTTCAAAATACACTGTCCAACTCACTCTGCTGATTCTGATTGGTTGATTGCTTCCTGCCATGCTAAAGAAGTGATTGTTATCATGTTTGCACAATGGACTGTGCTAATGCATGACAAATAACTATAGACCACGTAAAAAAAATGTAAAAATGGTATTCTAGACAGCTACTCCTTTCCTAGTTTTGTCCACTCTGAGTGCTAGGGTTTCAAGTCATAGGTCCTTTTGAAGGACTTCCCTGATGGCTCACACAGTAAAGAATCCGCCTGCAACACAGGAGACCTGGGTTTGATCCCTGGGTTGGAAAGATCTCGTGGAGAAGGGAAAGGCAACCTAATCCAGTATTCTTGCTTGGAGAATTCTGTGGATGGAGGAGCCTCTTGGGCTACAGTCCATGGGATCGTGAAGAATAGGACATGACTAACACTTCACTTTCACTTAGATCCTTTTGAAGATAATGGCTAAAATATGTATTAATAATTTTTGAAAATTTAATTGATACTGACAATCAAATGTTTTTTTTAATTAAAATAAATATTCTTTAGTGAGAATGAACTACTGTTAACCCAAGAATAGTATTTATAATATATATAGTGAGTGCATTGGCAAAAATTTCAGCTCCTGTTTGTTGAAGATACAATGAAAATCACTAGCATTGTTAAAATTTTATTTTTTATTATTGATCCATTTATATTTGCCTTTCATGATCTGCACCTTTCTTGCATAGATGCTTGAGGCCAAGGATTTTGCCCTCTTCTTTCAGGGCTTTTACTTCTAGAATCTCATTCATTTATCAGTTTGTTCATTCATATATTCATTTATAATTTAATTCTTTTTTAATTGGAGGATAATTACTTTACAATGTTGTTGTTTCTGTAATATAATAATTCAAGTCAACCATATATATATATATATATTCCTTGCCTCTTGAGCCTCCTTCCCATCCCTCCATCCCTTCCCTTCAGTCATCAAGCTGGCCTTCCTGTGTTATATAGCAGCTTCCTACTATGTATCTATTGGTAGTATATATATGTCAGTGCTACTTTCTAGATATCTACAGATATCAACAGATGAATGGATAAAGAAGTTGTGGTACATATGTACAGAGGAATATTACGCTCAGTCACTCAATCTTGTATGACTGTTTGCGACCCCATAGTCTTTAGCTTGCAAGGCTCCTCTGTCCATGGAATTTTCCTGGCAAAAATACTGGAGCAGGTTGCCATCTCCTCTTCCAAGGGATCATCCTCAGCTAGGGATGAAACCCACATCTCTGGGGTCTTCTACATTAGCAGGCTGACTTCTTCTCTATCACTGAGCCACCTGGGAAGCTCATACATGCAATGGAATATTGTATGTGTGTGTGCTAAGTTGCTTCAGTCATGCCTGACTCTCAACCCTATAAGGATGGTGGCCTCCTAGGCTCCTCTGTCCATGGGATTCTCCAGACACGAATACTGGAGTGGGTTACCATGCCGCCTCGAGGGAATCTTCTGACCCAGGGGTCCAACCTGTGGCTCTTACTTCTCCTGCCTTTTCAGGTGTATTCTTTACCACTAGCACCACCTAGGAAATCCTGCCAAGAAATATTCAGTTCCCTTCAGTCGCTCAGTTGTGTCTGACTCTTTGTGACCCCATGAATCTCAGCACACCAGGCCTCCCTGTCCATCACCAACTCCCGGAGTTCACTCAGACTCACGTCATCAAGTCACTGATGCCATCCAGCCATCTCATCCTCTGTCGTCCCCTTCTCCTCCTGCCCCCCAATCCCTCCCAGCATCAGAGTCTTTTCCAATGAGTCAACTCTTTGCATAAGGTGGCCAAAGTACTGGAGTTTCAGCTTTAGCACTG
>NW_011494783.1:3326235-3330187 GCF_000754665.1 Bison bison bison
TCTTCTCCAACACCACAGTTCAAAAGCATCAATTCTTCAGCGCTCAGCCTTCTTCACAGTCCAACTCTCACATCCATATATGACCACGGGAAAAACCATAGCCTTGACTAGACGGACCTTTGTTGGCAAAGTAATGTCTCTGCTTTTGAATATGCCATCTAGGTTGGTCATAACTTTCCTTCCAAGGAATAAGCATCTTTTAATTTCATGGCTCCAGTCACTATCTGCAGTGATTTTGGAGCCCCCAAAAAATAAAGTCTGACACTGTTTCCACTGTTTCCCCATCTATTTCCCATGAAGTGATGGGACCGGATGCCATGATCTTCGTTTTCTGAATGTTGAGCTTACTCAGCCATAAAAAGGAATAAATGTGAGTCAGTTGAACTGAGGTGACCTAAAACCTGTTATACAGAGTGAAGTAAGTCAGAGAGAGAGAAACAAATACCGTATATTAACACACACACACACACATATATATATATATGGAATCTAGGAGTTGGTGATGGACAGGGAGGCCCAGTGTGCTGTGATTCATGGGGTTGCAAAGAGTTGGACACGACTAAGCGACTGAACTGATGAACTGATGGGATCTAGGAAAATGGTACTGATGAACCCATTTGCACAGCAGGAATGGAGACACAGACATAGAAAACAGACTTGTGGGCACAGCAGTGGAAGGAGCGTGTGGGACACACTGAGCAAGCAATCAATTCTGAAATTCACTTACTTTGTTGTTGTTTGTGCGCTTGCTAAGTCATGTCCAACTCTTTATGACCCCATGGCCTGCAGCATGCCAGGTTCTTTTGTCCTTCACGATCTCCTGGAGTTTGCTCAAATCCATGTCCACTGAGTTGGTGATGCTATCTAAGCATCTCATCCTCTTCTGTCCCCTTCTCTTGTTGATTTCAGTCTTTGCCAGCATCAAGATCATTTCTAATGAGTCAACTCTGCAGTAGGCGGTCAAAGTCCTGGAGCTTTGGAGCTTCAGCTTCAGTGTCAGCCCTTCCAGTGAATATTCAGGGTTAGTTTCCTTTAGGAATACCTGACTGGTTTGTTCTCCTTGCAGTCCAAGGGATTCTCAAGAGTCTTCTCCAGCACTACAGTTCAAAAGCATCAATTCTTTGGCACTCAGCTTTCTTTATAGTCCAACTCTAACATCCGTACATGACCACGAGAAAAATCATAGCTTTGAGTATAATGAACCTTTCTTGGCAAATTGATGTCTCTGCTTTTTAATACATTGCCTAGTTTTGTCATAGGTTTCCCTCCAAGGAGCAAATGTCTTTTAATTTCTGTAGTGATTTTGGAGCCCAAGAAAATCAAATCTGTCATTGCTTCCACTTTTTCCCCTTCTATTTGCCATGAAGCTTTGGGACCGGATGCCATGATCTTTTTTTTTTTTTTAACATTGAGTTTCAAGCCAGTTTTGTCATTCTCTTTCACCCTCATCAAAAGTCTCTTTAGGTAATCTTCATTTTCTGCCATTAAAATGGTATCATTTTCATATATAACATGTATTTATTGATGCTATATGTAGGGTATCATACTTGGTGGTGGTTGTTAAATGACAAATAAAACTCATTCCTTGACTCAAAAAAGTAGGCTATCATGAATTTACTTATTCATGTATTCAGGATTTGTTTGGAGTTGCATCCCTTAGTTGATTTCCACACCTATATCTCTCTTTCAGTTCACTCTATGAATAGAGGTTAGATGTATTTGATAACCTAAAGATGTGTATTTGAGCTCTGGAACATTCTTTAACCTATAAACTTATCTCCTTCACCCCCACCAAACAAAATTTTGTGAGCTGCACAGAGAATGATGTTTTTTCTTTTCTTATCACAAAGAATGACATCTTGAAAATGATGGCATTTTCTGAACAATGCCAATGGGAGTGCACTTGACTAGAGCAGTTGGCAAATCATTTCTAATTAATCATTTTATTTCCAAATTCTGTAGACTTTAATAAGAATGCAAACCAGAGATGAAGAACATGAATTAGATAGTAGATTTACAAAGATCAAATTGACCTGTTGCTCACACATGTACAAGGTGAAGTTATTCAGCCTTTCCTACAGGTAAGGATCAAATAACAGCTTCCTAGTAGGTGCAAAGAAGAAACATGCCTTCATTGACCCTGACTTTCTTATAATATTTTCATTTGCCTTTATTTTTTCAAGCAAAATCTCATTTCTATGCACATTAAAAGTATGTTAGGTATTTTATTTTCCCAGTAATAAAATGCTTATGAGATAAAGAAGATTTTTGTACATTTTCCAAATACTTAAACTGTATCATCCAGTATAAAAAAGTTCTAGTAGAAATTGCTTTGAAAAATTCTTTAAAAAAATTCTTAATGGTTGGCATATAGAAGAGCTCTGTAAATAATTGTTGAATAAATGAGCCAGGGGAGTTATTCACAGTAAAAATGGAAATAGCCATCCACTTTTTAATAATGAAAGTTATATATAGTCACATGTTACTTAGCAGCGGCATAAATGAAATCTCCCCTGATGTTAATAAAATAGATCAACCAAAACTTGGATCATAACTGTTACTTTAAAGGTAATAAGAAAAGTTTTTTAAACTTCATAAAAAAATTCAACATGATAGTTTGTATTCCATTTCAGCTTTCTTAGTAAATGAAATTAGTGGACATTGAGTCTACTATCCCAGCCTATGTAATATTTTGCTATGAGGAAATTCTTATTATGCAGCTTTCACTTGGAAAGCTGCATATCTCCAGGAATGGAGAGCTCACTACTGATGGTGATAATCCTTTCTATTGCTGGTGTTTTCAGCTTTGATGTTTTAAAAATTGTTACAATGAAATCTGACCATCTCTAACTTTAAATTTCTTTTCCTAATACCATCACCTGAAATAATACACATGAGAGTCTGTTTTTACCCAGTTGTGTATGGCTAGGACATTAAAAATATATAAGACCATATATCATTTACACTATTTGGTAAGTACCTTTAAGAATTACAGGTCATATACATATTCAAGATTTTCTAATATTCAGAAAAAGAAGCTGATTAGACAATGTGGGATTCACATTAGTTTCAGCTGCTATCTAGCCTTAATGAAGTTTTATGCAACCATATTATTCTTGTGTGTAGCTTTTATTTTCTTATCTTATAGCACAATCTTAGTAATAATTGATATTTAAAAAAAAAACTGACATTTTGAATCAAAGATCTTAATATAATCGACTGGTGAAATTCCATGGAAATACTTTATATTTTTGAAAAATACATGAAAATAAACTTGCCCTGCTAGGCTTCCCTGGTGGCTCAGACAGTAAAGAATCCGCCTGCAGTGCGGGAGACCTGGGTTCGATCTCTGGGTTGGGAAGATCCCCTGGAGGAGGACATGGCCACCCACTCCAGTATTCTAGCTTGGAGAATTCCGTAGATGGAGGATCCTGGCGGGGTACAGTCCACGGGGTCACGAAGAGTCGGGCACGACTGAGCGACTAATCACAGCACAGCGCAAACTTGCCCTGCAGAAAGTCAGTTTCTCACAACTCAGATACAGTCATTTACCCCTGAAGTGATGGATATGAAACTGAGATCTTGATAGATGAATTTGCTTGTGATTTTTCCTAATCACGTGAAGTGTACTGACTCTAATGAGACAATTCATATCTGGATAATATCAACATTGTAAAGAAACATCCCTGCATATTTTCTTATATACTGTAGTATAGTATTGGAGAAGGCAATGGCAACCCACTCCAGTACTCTTGCCTGGAGAATCCCATGGACGCAGGAGCCTGGTAGGGTACAGTCCGTGGGGTCGCTAAGAGTCGGACACGACTGAGTGACTTCACTTTCACTTTTCACTTTAATGCACTGGAGAAGGCAATGGCAACCCACTCCAGTACTCTTGCCTGGAGAATCCCATGGACGCAGGAGCCTGGTGGGCTGCCGTCTACGGGGTTGC
>NW_011494783.1:3330287-3342839 GCF_000754665.1 Bison bison bison
TAGTATAGTATGCTGGACCCTTGAAGGAAAATCATATTTGACAAGGAAACTTTTGTTCTTCCAGAAAAGCACTTGTTTCAGATTTGTTAAAATCAGTTTGATATTTAATTTTCTTCTTTGGTCAAAATCCAAAATGAAAAGAACTTGTATACTGAGAAATATGTGGACAGACAAATCCAATTGAGAGTACTGAGTTAAAAAATAAAATTTTCATTTAGTCTAAGCAAAATTTTCATTTCAAAAAAATAAGTTAAAACTATATAATCTTTATACATGAAGCATATATACTTTTGGAGTATTTTGTATTGTAACATCACTGGGAAACTTTATATCTTTAGGCTTTTAAATAGTAGAAGATGGAAATTAAGTTACTCCTTTATTTCCTCTTCGGAGAAGGCAATGGCACCCCACTCCAGTACTTTTGCCTAGAAAATCCCACGGACGGAGGAGCATCTTTGGCTTCCCCAAAGTAATATGTAAGATTAAGTCCTCTCATAATGATAAGTTACTCTCTTTGAATATTCTTAGTTTTTAAATTGTTTTCTGAAAATGTCGAGCCCTTGAAGTTAAGCAACTTTTTATATGTTTTGTAAAGTATAGTTCTTTTTTGGGAACTGCCTGTTAAAGTTCCTCATCCATTTTTAAAATTGGGAAGTCTGAATGGGTCTTATTGATTTGCAGGCCTTGTTTATGCATTTTGTTTTTTGTGTTTTTAAATATTTATTTATCTGGCTGCACTGGGTCTCAGGTGCGGCACACAGGATCTTTATGCAGCACCCAGCCTCAGTAGATGCTCCACACATGTGGGATGGTATTTCCCTGACCAGGAATTGAACAAGCGCCCCCTCCATTACAAGGCAGATTCCTAGCCACTGGCCCACCCTACTGTTTGGATATGAGCATTTTCCTTCTTACATGTTTGGAAATGTGCTGTTTAGTCACTCAGTCATGTCCGATGCTTCATGACCTCATGGACTGCAGCACACCAGGTTTCCCTGTCCTTCACCATCTCCCAGAGTTTGTTCAAACTCATGTCCATTGAGTCAGTGATGTTTGAAAATATGCTGCCCCAAATCCATGGTTAGCCATTTCACTCTTTTATTAGTGTCTTTTGATAATAATTTCTAATTTTAATATAACCTAATTTATGCATCTTTCCCTTTATAGCTAGTGATTTTATTTCTGTTTAAGAAATCATTCCCAACCCCAAGAATATGATGTTATTCTCTTAAATCAAGTTCTATAAGCTTCAGTGTTCTACTTTTCACAATTAAAGCTACACATTTTTACCTTGATCTCAGTATATTATAAGGCAAGGCCACCTTTCACATTTTTACACATGGATATCCAATTGATCCTGAATATATTATTGAAAAAAATACCTTTATTCTCTACTATTTTCCTATGCTACCTTTGTCACAATTTACATGTATACTTGTGGTTTTATTTTAGGGAATCTATATTTTGTTTATATGGCCTATTTGCACTCATAACATTTTGTCTTAGTTTACAATAGTTTTATGATGAGTCTTGCTATCAACAGAATGAAAGTGGTTACCAAGAGAATACAAGTCAAACCTGCAAGACTGCAAACAAACTGTTGTTTTGCTAGAAAACAACAGCAAAAAAGAGGGCTAACTACACCAAGTTGTGGCAAGGATTTGGAACAGCAAAAACTCTTATGAAGTTCCTAGGGTGTATCAGTTCAACTGCTTTTTAAAATTTTGGCGAAATTGATTAAATTTAAAAAACATGAAATTTCCCTAGTGGTGTGGTGTTTCAGAATCTGTCTTGCAATGAGGGGGAATGTGGGTTTGATCTGTGGTCAGAGAGTTAAGATCCCATTTGCCACAGAGCAACTAAGCCTATGCACCACAGTGAAAAATATCCCACATGTCACAACTAAGATCCAACACAGCCGAAAAAATAAAAAGAATTTAAAAATATATATATATACAAAAGTTTCTGGACTCACAATTCTCTTCCTGGGCATGTATCCAAGAGAAAAGCATGAAGAAGTGGTGAAAGACATGAGCGCGAATGTTAATAGCAGCATCATTTATAACAACTTCAAACTGGAAATATACACGTGGTCAACAATACCCTAGACTTGATCAATAAAGAGTTGTATACTATATAATACAGTGCTAGGCAACAAGGAAATGAAGAATCAACAGCTAAACACAACCACATGGATGGATCTCTGGGGCAGTTCATTGAGGAGAAGAGGTGACTGTGTTTAGAAAAGGACGTAGTAAGAGCGCTTGTGTTGCTGGCAGTGGTTTCTTTATAGATCTGGGTGGTGATTGTATGGTTGGGTTCATTTTGTGATAATTCCTAGGTACTTATTTATGTGCAAAGACTTAATTAAAATGTATCAAAAAATTTCGAAGCCATACTGCAAATATAGTATCATAGATGCCATGATTTTAGCTCTGCATTACCCATAAAGTAAATTGTTGCTGTTCAGTCACTAACTCATGTCTGACTCTTGCGACCCCATGAACTGCAGCACGCCAGGCTTTCCTGTCCTGCACTATCGCCTGGAGGTTGCTCAACAACTCATGTCCACTGAGTCAGTGATAAAGGAAATTAAGGTTGCATAATTATTTATAAGCATTACATACCTTAATAATAAAGTTGATCATGCATTTGTTCAAAATGGGCATTTTAGGTTATTACGGATGCTAAAATAAATTTTGCTAGGAGAGGCTCAGATTTCCAGCCAGTCAAGAACATTTAACATCATAATTCAGCTAGTTACCGTATTAGGTCTCTTTTCCAGCTTTATGTAATTGACAAATTTCATAAGCATGTTTTCCATGCCTTAGATAATAAAAATATTAAAAATGACAGCATACAAGACCAAAGCTTGTGGCTCATCATTAGGACCTCTCTTCAAGCTGACATAGTCATTAATCAACATATTTGAGGCATAAATATTAACCATTTTTGAATTTACCAAAAATATTTCCCAGACCACATTTTACTATTTTATACTTAACCGAATATTGCCAAAATGCTTTGCCAAAGTTAACTTGAAGATACAGCTGTGAAATTTAATGTCTCATGTTAAAGAGGAACATGATCAAAATAGGAAATCCTTATAACCCGTCAACACCACCCCCAGTGTCAATAACTCCCCACTTTTTGGTATGAATAACTCCCCACTTTTCACTTTTATTCTAAATGTTCATAACTGACACACCAGATTTTAAAGAAGAACCTTCTTGTCTATTGGAGAAGGAAATGACAACCCATTCCAGTATTCTTGCCTGGGAAATCCCATGGACTGTAGCCTAGTAGGCTACAGTCCATATGGTCACAAGAGTCAGACAGGACTTGGCGACTAAACCACCACCACCATCACAACCACCGCTCTTCTTGTCTATTTTTTTTCCAAGTCTTTGTTTAGAAAATGTATTTTTTTTTTTGAAGCGGGATGTTATTGGTTTGTTTTTGTTTTTAGTTACCTCTACTTTTCTGGCAGCTCCTTTGATAAGTATTCAAGGAAGCTAACATTACTTTTATGAGTAATACCAGTCCTTTGAGATATAATCTGAATGTTTCAAAATGTTAAAGCATCTATAGTTCTTTAATTATATCCTAATTTGTCTCTGGGGATAACTTCCTGTACTCTGATAAAAATCATGTCTTTTTTTTTTCTTCTGTTTTGTTTCAAAGTTAGCTTTTACACTTTTATTTTAGCATTATTTTATCAGTTTACTCCATATTTTAGGAATGATGGTAGCATGGCTGTTTTTCCTTCTCTAGCTCATGACAAACATTAATAGATGGCCAAGGTTCTCTCTTCTGGCTACTTCCAATCAAGAAGTGTCTATACTTGGTTGAAGATTATATACTACTTCCCATTTTGCTGTTGTTCAGTTGGTCAGTCATGTCCTACTCTATGCAGCCCCATGCACTGCAGCATGCCAGGCTTCCCTGTCCTTCACCGTCTCCCGGAATTTGTTCAAACTCATGTTCATTGAATTGGTGATGCCATACAACCATCTCGTCCTCTGTGGTCCCTTTCTCCTCCTGCCTTCAACCTTTCCCAGCATCAGTGTCTTTTCTAATGAGTCAGCTCTTCTCATCAGATGGCCAAAGTATTGGAGCTTCAGCTTCAGTATCATTCCTTCTAATGAATGTTCAAGATAGATTTCCTTTAGAATTGACTGACTGGTTTGATCTCCTTGCAGTCCAAAGGACTCTCTTCTCCAACATCATAGTTTGAAAGCATCAGTTCGTTGGTGCTCAGCCTTCTTTGTGGTCCAAATCTCACACCCGTACATGACTGCTGGAAAAACTATAGCTTTGACTAGACAGACTTGTATCAGCAAAATTATGTCTCTGCTGTCTATGTTGGTCATAGCTTTTCTTCCAAGGACCAAGTGTCTTTTAATTCCATGGCTGCAGTCACAATCTACAGTGGTTTTGGAGCCCAAGAAAATAAAAATCTGTCACTGTTTCCATTGTTTCCCCATCTATTTGCCATGAAGTGATGGGACTGGATGCCATGATCTTAATTGTGTAGATTAAGTATATCTTAATTAAGTATAGCCTTCTCATAGGTAGGTCATATGCCACACGTTCTAGCTGTTTATTCCCACTGTAAATAAAATCTGAAGTCATTAGCAAGCAGATTTTATCACTTCTTAAGATGTCAGCTCTTTTTTGTTTATCAGTGAGATAAATTTATATACTTGAATTTTACATTCTAAATGTCACAATTCATTAATCTTACTATTTTAGAGCAGCTTTCATTTGTATCTCATTACATACTTTTCATAATATGCCCATTTCATGTATGCTTTACAATTTTCAGAGAATCCTTTCAATTTTTGAGGGGTATCTTTTTTGTTGTTTTAATTTTGAAAAAAATAATCAGTCATTACTTCTTCAACTGTTTATATTCTATGCCTTTGTTTTATTCTAGAACTTCAAGTCTTATCACTGAAATTCACACTTTAACCTATTTATCTCTTTACTCCCACAATTTTTCAGTTTAATTGACATATCACTGATATATACTAATGTACCTATTTAAATTGTTCCATTTGCTCATTTTTATATATGCATACAGCCATGAAAACATCACCACAATCAATATAATGAATATATCCATCACCTCAAGAGGTTTTCTTTTTCCACTTTTTAACTCCTTTCTTCTCCTTCTGGTCCCCCATCCCTACTCAGTTATTGATCTGCTTTTATTCCTGTATATCAATTTGCATTTCCTAGAACTTTATTTGCATTGTGCAGTATGTACTTTTTCTCCCAAGATTCTTTCACTCAGCATAGTTATTTTGAGACTGATCATGTAACATGTGATGTTGGAGAAGACTCTTGAGAGTCCTGTGGACTGCAAGGAAATCCAGCCAGTCCATCCTAAAGGAAATCAGTCCTGAATATTCTTTGGAAGGACTGATGCTGAAGCTAAAACTCCAGTACTTTGGCCATCTGATGCGAAGAACTGACTCTTTGGAAAAGACCCTGATGCTGGGAAAGATTGAAGGCAGGAGGAGAAGGGGATGACAGAGGATGAGATGGTTGGAAGGCATCACCACCTCTATGGACATGAGTTTGAGTAAGCTCCGGGAGTTGGTGATGGACAGGGAAGCCTGGCATGATGCAGTACATGGGGTCACGAAGAGTCAGACACAACTGAGCAACTGTACTGAACTGATGTAACATGTATCAGTGCCCTTTCTTTTTTATTGCTGAATAGCTTCCACTATGTTATAGAATGGCTTCTCTGATAGCTCACCTGCAATGCAGGAGACCCCAGTTTGATTCCTGGGTTGGGAAGTTCCCCTGGAGAAGGGATAGGCTACCCACTGCAATATTCTTGTGCTTCCCTGGTGGCTCAGAATGGTAAAGAATCTGCTTGAAATGTGGGAGACCTGGGTTCAGTGTCTGGGTTGGGAAGATCCCCTGGAGGAGGGCATGGCAACCCACCCCAGGATTCTTGCCTGGAGAATTCCCATGGACAGAGCAGCCTGGCAGGCTACAGTGTCACAGAGAGTCGGACATGACTGAGTGACTAAACACACACAGATAATTTCAGGATATTCCTCTCATGAGGTTATTTCCTGTCAATGTCTACTTGTTTTACTTCTGAGATCACTATCTAGTTCTTTTTAGTATCTATCTGTAAATCTTTTATTTCTCCCTCTTGGATGTGATCATTACTGCTGGTTTTTAATGGATGGCATTACTTATGTTATATTTTTGAGCACCTGAGCCTTTTATTTCCCCTGTTCTTCGCTTGCTATTATATCTGGAGACATTTGCATTGACGTTTTAACTTTGTTAGCTGACTTATGGCATATTTTTTCTGTGATTTTGCCTTTTTTTTTTTAGGTTCTTTGCAGTCAGCTGTTTGTCTCTCACCCTCTTTCCTTTTCTTCTCTATAATTTGGTGATTTTTATCCTCAGCTTCCTAATCCTCAGTGCAGAAACACATTTTACATGGAGGACCCTGTGTTCTTGCCTGCCAGTGTTACTAGGGAATCATAAGTCCAGTCAACAAGCCAATGGGTACCTTCTCTTGGCTTAGATATACCTGTTTTCCAAATTCCTTAAGTGGCAGTGGTCCCCTACCTTTGGGGCAGTAGGGACCAGTTTCATGGAGGACAGTTTATCCACAGACAACGGTGAGGGAGCAACGATGTAGGGATGATTCAAGTACATCAAATTTAATGTGCACTTTATTCCTAATTATTATTGCATCAGTTCCACCTCAAATCATCAGCATTAGCTTCTGGAGGTTGGGACCCTCTGGACTATACAGTCTCCTATTACCTACATCAGTAAGGTACTTACCTAAGTCAGTAAGCAGTTGTTTCAGCCTCTTTTCACAGCAAGTTAGTCCTGGGTTCATTTGGTTTTCAGCTCTGTCCCAGGCTTCCTCTTGGTAACACAGACAGGGATGTGCATTCACCAACACTCCCCAGGAACCCAGTGTCCCTCTGTCTGTCCCTAGCCCCGACTCCAGCAGGAATTGGTTATGGTCCTACTTACCACTTTGCATTTCGGTTGCATTTCTTGTGCATGGAGAAGCTTATCATACTTTTGATCCTGGATATGTCTTTTCAATTTTCTTTTTATCTATCTTATCTAAAAATTCTATGTGTTTAGAGCAGGAGGTCTCCCAGCCTGAACTCATAATGCTATCTGGCCTTCAAGTCTCCTTTTCAATTTATTCTTTTCATCTGATACATATTTCTCAACCAGTTATTAAAGGTAGTTCTAGCCTTAATTGAATTCTTTTCTACCTTTTCCTGTTAAATTAGAATTGAGGCTTGTAGTCTCCAGTGGTGTTATAGCCACTTGCTTAGGCATCAGGTTTATGCAAGAGCCATTTATCACTGGAAAGAAACTCCATGCCCTCTCTTGAACCACACACAAAGTCTCTTGTTTCTGTTACCTCTCAGAGGTACAAATTGCAAAGAGGAAATGGCTATCACAGTTATAAGCTATCTCCGAGTTTAGAGTGCTGATTTCATCCACTTCTCCAAGTTTTTTATTATAATTCTTTACTCAAGTAACCCCAGTGGGGGTGAACATCCAGAATGCAAACGCTGAGTATCTTATAGTTCACACACACACACACACACATACACACACACATATCTGGAGGGGGAAAATATGTGTATTCAAGAGAGAAAAAAAGGAGAGAGAGATGAAGGGGTGGAGGAAGATGGGGA
This sequence comes from Bison bison bison, assembly GCF_000754665.1. Taxonomy (NCBI): domain Eukaryota; kingdom Metazoa; phylum Chordata; class Mammalia; order Artiodactyla; family Bovidae; genus Bison; species Bison bison. The sequence continues at coordinate 3,338,000 of NW_011494783.1, forward strand.
GAGAGGAAAGAAAAGATAGGGCAGGAATAGCATCTCAATGTTTAGGGAGTGGCAGGAGTTTTGTATAAGGACACATCTTTCAAGTTATTGTAACAATTTATTAGCTACCTAATAGATAATTTGGCTTTATTATTTCTAGATAAAAGTTATTCTTAAATCATCTTAGAATCTAAGAGTTTATGACTGTTCACTATCTTTGCCTTCTTGTTCTCCTCTTTGACTTTCCACTTAGTTCCCTTGAGCCATCACTGTATCCACTGGGAAACACTTCTGTCCTCTTTCATATATTCTCCATAGTGTGTTGGGGGAGCCCTTCTGCTCTCTTATATACCATTTCCTGAGGTTTTTGTCATGAAAGAGGTATCATTCTTAATCCTTAGATCGATAGAGGTTACACATTTCACAAGCCAAATGAACAAAGAAATCAACTTCCCCAAATTACATTGCGAGAGAGATCAAAAGAAACAGAGAACTTCCCATCTATCTTTCCACCATGCTTTTCATGAAAGCCTGACATTTGCCCTCCCCTGGAGGTTGATCACTAGTCTCTTCACATTCCCTTCAGCTAAGGAGTAAGTTTTAACTTATATTTTTACTGCTTTTAGACTTTTGCCTCCCTTAAAGTTGACCATAAATTCATTTATTTAAGTAATGGGGTAAATGAGATTAAGTAGCTATCTGTTAATTGCTTCTTTATTGAAAATTTGTAACACAGCAAAAAAAAAGGGGGGGGTGGTAAATTAAGAAAATTTATCCTGAAATTCATTTTGCAAAATTAGTTAGGGGAAATATTCTAAATTGCATCAATCAAATGCACATATGTTTCTTATTTTACTCACAGTAATACTTGCTTTTTTATTTCAACAACCGAAACCATCCTGTTGCTTTTAGTAATGCATATAGAGAAATTCATATGCAGCTGGGTATAGGATTTTTCCAAAGTTTGGAATGATCTAACAGATAAGGAAATATATTTATTATCTCTTGATGACTAGATACTGGTATCCCCCAAATTCATATATGAAAGTGAAAGTGTTAGTCGTTCAGTTGTGTCCAACTCTTTGCAACCCTATGGACTGAAGCCTACCAGGTTCCTCTATCCATAGAATTCTCCAGGCACGAATATTGGAGTGAGTATCCATTCTCTACTCATTCAACAATGGACTGGCTCCAAATTGGGAGAAAGTGAATGTGAAGTCGCTCAGTCGTGTCCAACTCTTTGCAACCCCATGGACAGTAACCTACCAGGCTCCACGGTCCGTGGGATTTTCCAGGCAAGAAGACTGGAGTGAGCTGCCATTTGAGCTGTATATTGTCATCCTGCTTATTTAACTTATATGCAGACTACATCAGGTGAAATGCCAGGCTGGTTGAAGTACAAGGTGGAATCAAGATTTCTGGGAGAAATATTGATAATGTCAGATATGCAGATGACACCACTCTTATAGAAGAAAGTGAAGAAGAATTCAAGATCCTCTTGATGAGGAGAAAGAGCAAAGTGAAAAAGCTGGTTTAAAACTAATCATTCAAAAAACTAAGATCTTAGAAACTGGTCCCATCACTTCCTGGCAAATAGATGGGGAAACAATGGAAACAGTGACAGACTTTATTTTCTTGGGTTCCAAAATCATTGCAGATGGTTACTGTAGCCATGAAATCAAAAGATGCTTGCTCCTTGGAAGAAAAGCTATGACAAACATAGACAGCATATTAGAAAAGCAGAGACATTACTTAGTCGACAAATGTCCATCTAGTCAAAGCTATGGTTTTTCCAGTAGTCATGTATGGATGTGAGAGTTGGACCATAAACAAATTGAAAGACACTTATTCCTTGGAAGAAAAGTTATGACCAACCTAGATAGTAAATTAAAAAGCAGAGACATTAACCTGCCAACAAAGATCTGTCTAGTCAAAGCTATGGTTTTTCCAGTAGTCATGTATGGATGTGAGAGTTGGGACTATAAAGATAGCTGAGCACTGAAGAATTGATTCTTTTGAACTGTGTTGGAGAAGACTCCTGAGAGTCCCTTAGAATGCAAGGAGATCCAACCAGTCCATCCTAAAGGAAATCAGCCCTGAATATTCACTGGAAGGACTGATGCTGAAGCTGAAACTCCAATACTGATGTGAAGTACTGATTCATTGGAAAAGACCCTGATGATGGGAAACACTGAAGGCAAGAGGAGAAGGGGATGACAGAGGATGAGATGGTTTGATGGCATCACTGACTCGATGGACATGAGTCTGAGTAAGCTCCAGGAGTTAGTGATGGACAAGGAAGGCTGATGTGCTGCAGTCCATGGGGTCACAAAGTTTCAGACATGACTGAACAACTGAGCTGAACTGAGCCATCCTCTTCTCCAAGAGATCTTCCCCACCCAAGGATCAAACCCGGGTCTCATGAATTGCAGACAGATTCTTTACTGTCTGAGCCACCAGAAAGACTAATCTATGGCTCTTCCAAATTTTTGCAGAATTCTTGGTAAAATCAACATATGGATGACATATGATTATTGGAAATGTTAAATACTACAAAAAGGAAGAAAGCATAGAAATAGCAAATGAAGTACAAAGCTGGGAAAACAAACTCATATGCAGGTTATAAGGAAAGTGATTCCAAAATATATTGCAGACTGGATTTCCCAGGATAAAAATTATGAGTCAGAGAAGTGCAGATTTTGTAGGCAGTACCTTCAGGATGAAAACTGGGGGAAGGGAAGGGAAGGAAACAGAAATAGGCAGAGGCAGTAGTCAGTATGCGATGCAGTCTCCATGGAAGCTTCAACTTCCAATTTCTCAGGGAGCTCTGAGACCAGACTGTGGTGACTATTTATAGTTTTCCCCAGTTGGGACAATGGTATTGACCATTTCTAGCCCCTGGATTGGAGAAGGCAATGGCACCCCACTCCAGTACTCTTGCCTGGAAAATCCCATGGATGGAGGAGCCTGGTAAGCTGCAGTCCATGGGGTCGCTAAGAGTCAGACACGACTGAGCGACTTCACTTTCACTTTTCACTTTCATGCATTGGAGAAGGAAATGGCAACCCACTCCAGTGCTCTTGCCTGGAGAATCCCAGGGGCGGGGGTGCCTGGTGGGCTGCCGTCTATGGGGTCGCACAGAGTCAGACACGACTAAAGTGATTTAGCAGCAGCAGCCCCTGGATAGCCCATTGTTACATCTGCATACCCCTAGGAAGGGACATGACCTTGTATAAAATGCCTCTTTTTTAACCCAAGGAATCCCTGAGGGGAATCACAGCTACATTTGATCTTCCAGCAACAGTGTAACTATCTGAAAGAATAAGTCCTCCAGTCATATATTAGAAGCAAAATGGCAAATCACAGCACCCATTGCAGAAGTAATATTTGGAGTGAACTTCCTGATCCTTGAAGGAGAAATAATATTTTGAGGGAGTATCATAATAAGTTGAGGGAGGATCTGGGAAGGTATAGAGGGTGTGTTCCAGGTAAGTCTTTTGTTTGTGAAGGCGTGGACCATGTATTTCTGGAGGTAATGAGGATCAATGGAAAAATATTGAACTAGGATTAACTATGATTAGCTCTGCCTTATAGAAACATCATTCTTGTACAAGTGTAGTTTGAATAAATACGGGAATGAAGACTGAGAAGGTAGTTGTGAGGTGGTTATACACACGTTCTACAGATAGCACACATGTAAACTAAACACACACACTTTATATAGATGGAGCATTTAAAAATGTTTTTGGAAGTATAATTTAGATATAGGGAAATGCACAGATGTAAAAGAGAAGTTGATTTTGAGCAGAGGTTAATGCATTACAGCTCTCTGGCCAGCCTCCTGTCTTTATTAATAAAATTTTATTGAATCATAGTCACGCTCTTGTTTCTGGGTCTTCTGTGGCTGCTTCATGCTACAGTAGCAGAGGTTAGTAGTTATAGACGTAGCATGGTCTGCAAAGCCTAAAATACTCAGTGTTTAAACCTTAGAGAAAAAGTTTGCAGACCCTTGATCTAGGGTTTACTACTTCCAAGTAATACCGTATCATTTCAAATGTAGTAAAAGAAACTCAGTACAGTACACTTGTTCCTTGCCTCCTATCCTTTGTGCTATTGTAATCAAACATTCTACGTCTACATCTGTTATAAACCCTCTTATTCATTGTTACTATTTTGTTCCAAGCAATTATCTTCTAAAGAAATTTTAAAAGCATTAACAAATATTTCATATTTACTGACACGTTTACCATTTTCAACATTTGTTTCTTCATGTGATTTCAGCATGGCCAGGTTTCCCTGAAGCTGAAAAATTTCCATCTCTTATACAACATGCTTATTGATGATAAATTTTCTCAGCATTTGTCCTAAGTATCATTATGTTGCTTTCATGTTTGAAGGGTATTTTTGCTAGATGTATAATTTTACACTGACACTTTCTTTTTCTTTTCTTTTCATCACTTCATTTCTTTGTTCACTGGCTTGCACTGCTGTTGTTAAGATGTTATTGCCCTCTGAACACTTTAAAGATTTTCTCTTTAGCATGGTTTTTTAAGCAATTATTTATGGTGTGCCTTGGTGTATTTTTCTTTGTATTTACTCTTCCTGGTCTTCAGTCAATTTCTCAAATATTTAGGCTTGTATTTTTCAACTATTATTTCCTCAAATGTATTTTTTTTTTTCTGCCTCAGTCTCTACCCTTTCTGCTTTTCATACTCCATTTGCATGATTGTTCAGTTCAGTCCAGTCGCTCAGTCGTGTCCGACTCTTTGCAACCCCATGAATCCCAGCACGCCAGGCCTCCCTGTCCATCACCAACTCCTGGAGTTCACTCAGACTCACGTCCATCGAGTCAGTGATGCCA
>NW_011494783.1:3342939-3347787 GCF_000754665.1 Bison bison bison
CCATCTCATCCTCTGGCGTCCCCTTCTCCTCCTGCCCCCAATCCCTCCCAGCATCAGAGTATTTTCCAAGTCAACTCTTTGCATGAGGTGGCCAAAGTACTGGAGTTTCAGCTTCAGCATCATTCCTTCCAAAGAAATCCCAGGGCTGATCTCCTTCAGAATGGACTGGTTGGATCTCCTTGCAGTCCAAGGGACTCTCAAGAGTCTACTCCAATACCACAGTTCAAAAGCATCAATTCTTCGGCACTCAGCTTTCTTCACAGTCCAACTCTCACATCCATACATTACCACTGGAAAAACCATAGCTTTGACTAGATGGACCTTAGTTGGCAAGGTAATGTCTCTGCTTTTGAATATGCTATCTAGGTTGGTCATAACTTTCCTTCCAAGAAGTAAGCGTCTTTTAATTTCATGGCTACAGTCACCATCTGCAGTGATTTTGGAGCCCAGAAAAATAAAGTCTGACACCGTTTCCACTGTTTCCCTATCTATTTCCCATGAAGTGATAGTCAAGACATTTAATGTTAGCCTACAGGTTACTGGACTACTCTTCATTATTAAGCCATATTACCCACTGTGAGCTTAGGCCTGAATGGTTTATCTGACCCTGTATTTGAGTACACTACTATTTTCTTCTCAGTTTGGTGGTGCTAGCGGTCAAGAACCTGCCAGTGCAGGGGCATAAGAGATGCGGGTTTGATCCCTGGGTTGGGAAGACCCCCTGGAGAAGGAAATGACAACCCACTCCAGTATTCTTGCCTGGAGAATCCCATGGAGATAGGAGCCTGGTAGTCTATAGTCCATAGGAGTGTAAAGAGTCAAACAGGACTGAAGGGAGTTAGCATGCACTATTTTCTCCTCAGTTTCTAATCTGCTGTTAAGCTCATCTAGTAAATGTTTTATTTCAGATATAATTTCTAGTTCCAAAACTCCCATGTTGTTTTCCTTTGTTGATTCTTCTCTCCATTAAGTTTTCATATTTGTTTCTTCAATATTTATACATTCTTGTTCAAGTAACATAACTAATTTATAATCTCTCTTGTAAAGTTGTACTCTGTTAATTTCATCATCTGTGTCTATTACCACTGACTGACTTTTCTCTGGTTATGAGTCATATTTACTGCTTACCCAAATATCTAATATTTTTTAAAAAGTTTTTAGTGGACATTATGGATTCTATGTTGTTGAGTCTCTTTCATATTTTCATGGAAGTCTCATGAAAAAATAAACTTCCATGGTCTCTCATAATTGAGTGTTAAGTTTCATTCAACCAAGGGGTTAATTCATTTGTGGATCAAAATGATCTTTTTTCAGACTTACTACCAACCTTTTTTCAGATGTGTTCTGAGTAGAATTGGCTTCTCTGGTGGCTCAGATGGTAAAGCATCTGCCTACAATGCAGGAGACCTGTGTTTGATCCCTGGGTCAGGAAGATCCTCTGGAGAAGGAAATGGCTACCCAGTCCAGTCTTCTTCCCTGGAAAATCCCATGGACTGAGGAGCCTGGTAGTCTACAGTCCATGGAGTTGCAAAGAGTCAGACATGACTGAGTGACTTCACTCACTCACTCAGAGTAGGATTAGAATTAGAATCCTTATTTTAGGATAAAATTATTCTACTCCCTTTCTGAGATCTCTGTTGAATGCCTGCTGCTGCTAAATCGCTTCAGTGGTGTCCAACTCTGTGCGACCCCATAGATGGCAGCCCACCAGGCTCCCCGTCCTTGGGATTCTCCAGGCAAGAATTCTGGAATGGGTTGCCATTTCCTTCTCCAATGCGTGAAAGTGAAGTCTCTCAGTCGTGTCCGACTCTTAGAGACCCTATGGACCACAGCCTACCGAGCTCCTACGCCCATGGGATTTTCCAGGCAAGAGTACTGGAGTGGGGTGCCATTGCCTTCTCCTAGGGTTGAATGCCTAGGGTTGCTCAAATTCTCTCAATCTTGTCCAGTATGAAATCAAACTACTCCCAGGACTGTGCATCTTCTGGTTGTTGTTCATTTCAGATCTCACTTCTCTTTGTCTTATTGAGTCTTAGTCTGCAAATACACAGCTTAGCATTCGTCCAAAGTCTAAAGTGAAGATACTCACTGGTGACCCAATGGACATTCCCAAAGTTTCCTCTCTGCACAGCTGCCCCGTCCCTGATACTCTGTCCTAGAATTCTGGATTCCTCGAGAGCCTTGATTCTGCTCTTCCTTCAATTCAGAGATGCTGCTGCGTCTGTCCAGAATATTCTTTTATGCCATGGTCTGGAAAGTGAACCATGCAGAAAGCCAGGAAGCTGGCAGGGCTCACCTCATTTGTTTATCTTATCTCATGAATCAGAGTGCAGTACAGTGTCTTGTCTAATCTCCTAAAAGTATAATCCTATACATGTTGGATTTGTAATTCTTTGTGGTGGGAGAGCTATTCCATCATAGTTGAGAACAGAAATAAGCCCTGTAAATATCATTATATGAGTGATATATCAGTGATGATTTTCAAAATGATCTTTATTAGCATAGACTTCATAAAATAAATTATTTTATTGTCAGCTTTTAAATTCCTTATTTGAAGAGTGAGGCATATGTTCTCATATACTGTACACTGGATAATGTGTTGACTATTTTCCTATTATTTACTACCATTAGTTATCAAACTCACTCAAAAAATTATATTGCTTCTTAGAACTGAGCATCATGCCATATTTTCTGTAATCTATTTATGTGAAATCATAGTTGTTTCACATAGTGTTATAAATTAGGAGTCTTTTTGTTCTAGGTTAGTGCTGTTTCTCTAATGGATATTTTCACATTCTTACTCTTTGCCAGTCGTTTACTTTATTTTACCAAAAGAAGCTTCACTTCATCTAGTGACTCTATGATTTTCCTAGAAATGTGTTCATCTAGAGTCATTGGTTGTATGGCTCTTAAATGTTAGTGAACATATGGACTAATTTTCTATATATTTTAGGTCTCAGGAGTCGATGTAAGATGAGGCCTCATCTTGAGAGCTAGTAGTGTTCTTTCAACCCTGAACTTTCTAAAGTAAATATATATTTTAGAGTGTGTATGGTTGCATTTTGTTTCATTTATGATCTACTTAAAGATAAATCTTTACATGAGGAAATGTTAGATTGCTACATATCTTTTCAGTGATTTTTAGTTGAAGAATTCATGGTAAATTGATCAAGCCTCAGCCAATTAGAGTTTGACATGTACTAATAAGATCTAATTGAGGAATTATGAAGACATTTGCTCAGAAGAAAATGAGCACATAATTACACCATAAAGGGGTCAGAGTGTCAATGTTACCCTGCTAGAAGAATATTAGTTGAAATCCCTGTGGCTTCTATAAAGGATGCTTGATAATGTATCTGTGAAATATAGTACTTCCAATGCCAATTAAAAGATGTAGAATGATCTATTGTCAGTTGTAGAAGTTCAACATTAAATACCTATTTCCCTCCTCTTGTCTCTACCTTATTCAGGTGCTGGGGGATGGTCTCCATCAGACAGTGACCATTATCAGTGGCTTCAGGTTAACTTTGGCAACCGGAAGCAGATCAGTGCCATAGCAACTCAAGGAAGATACAGCAGCTCAGACTGGGTGACCCAATATCGCATGCTGTACAGTGACACTGGGAGAAACTGGAAACCCTACCATCAAGATGGGAATATCTGGGTGAGTCACTGTCAGAAAAAGACACAGAATTGAGTTTGCAGATATTTGAAAAAGATAGTGGATTCTGGTGTGTTCTTTGGCTGAGGAGTAGCTATCTGACTCCTCCCATCCCTGGTACAGTCTGGGGAAGGGCTTGGGAGTGAAGTGGTTGGAGACTGATCTTGCTATTTTTGTTTCCGTGTGTGTGTGTCCTCTGGTACTTTCTGAGAGAGAAAAGAAATGTGAGCAAAGCAAAAGAAGATGGGAAAATGAAACCAAACCCAGAATGCCCTACCCTGCCCCACCCCAAGCCTTTTCTTAGTGATGAAAAACCCTTATCTTGCAAAGTCAATGCAATGGATGTCTCCTCCCGCAACCTCTGGTGTATTTCACAGACAATAAGACCACCCAATATACTGTGTTGAAACCTGAAAAAAAAATTAGGTAAATAATTCAATAATAGAATTCTTTAAGCACAATGTTTTAAGTAACTGTATTTTAGTTTGTAGCACAGATCTGCAGTGGAACAAACTATGCAAATTCTGAACTGAGAATTAAGTAAATAGAAGGAAAAAACAAAAAACTATTTGCCTCTGCCAACTGAAAAAGATTCACAACTTGAGAGCTGTGAGTTAACATTTATTTGGGGCAAAATGAGGCTCCAGCCTGGGACGCAGCACCTCAGATAGCTCTGAGAGACTGCTCCAAAGAGGCAGTGGGGGAAGGTCAATCTATTAGATTTTGGTGAACGGGGGAGTTCAATACAATTAAGTGCTCATTTTACAAAAGGTTTTCTGCTAGTCTCGAGGAGCTAATGTCATCATGAAGGGGTTTAGAACCACTCCGTAGCTACTGACCATATGTATGAGGAGGACAATAAGGTAGAAAAATAGTTTTAAAGAAAAAGCAAATAGACCAGCCATAGCTCTGGAGTACATTAGACACCATGATGAGCATCCCCTTCTCAATTTTAAGTATTTTAAAATATTACTAGTCCTCACTCTAAGGTGTGTGCACTTGTCTGTATTTATGTATTAAAAATCACCAAGAGGCTGTTTATTCATACATTCTTGTTGGTTGAAGAATGTTTCTTTAGGCTGCAGTTTCTATCCAAGGCTTAGGGCAATGAGTCTCAATCTGGGCTACGCTTTTGAGTTGCCTGAGAAGAATTTAAAGTATATGAATGCCAGGCCCACCCAGGCAAA
>NW_011494783.1:3347887-3381508 GCF_000754665.1 Bison bison bison
AATCATGTAAGTAGTATTTTATATTAATGACTCTGATATTTTTTAGGAACAGAGATCTTCAATTTGAGTAAAATATTGAAATTATAAAGAAATAATTTAGAGGAGTAGGAGCAGTGAGATAGCAAAGAAAATACACATAATGGTAATTTAAACCCCTACTACAGATCTGTAGGCATCTTATTATTATTTTTTTATTCTGAGGAAAAAAGGTAGTATAATCCATTTACTCTTAAAACTATATTAATTAAATTGGAAAGTTGTGTGTATTCAATCAAATATTCACAACATATAAATTAATTATATATGTTATAAAATACTAAATTTTAAGGGATCTATTTTATTTTTTTTAAGGCAATCATAACCAAAATCAAGTAAAGTCATCAATAAGATACAAAAAGGATGAGGTGGGAAGAGGAGAAGGAGGAATGGGAGGAATTTGTTTTTAATTTATATATTAGACAGAATGCTGGGGATTTTTGACCTGATCAGGGCCCACTCCCAGAAAGGTTACAGCTTAAAACTCTTAAGTAATTTTTGTGAGCAGGCAGAGTCTAGTGCTCTGAACTTGAGTAGGTGGTCATTTCCACAGCAGTTGTCCATGATCATAACTGTCATGTGAAATAAGGATATAATACTCTGATAATAAAAAGTACATATGCCAGAGTAGTCCTTTAGAAAGAAGTTCTATTAAGCCTTGATTGCATGGCAAGAACATTTGTATATTGGGATATGTAAATTGTAGGAAGCAAGTAAGGAGGAAAATTTCTCTTCATGGAAAGTCTTCATCTCACAATTAAGCTAAGTTTAAATAACAGGTGTAATTTATATTTTTTAAAAAGTGGTTTTCAACCCTGCATACACAATGGAATAACCTATAAAGCTTTAAAACATGAATGTTTGGGTCTCATTTCCAGAGATTTGAAATTAGATGGTCTAAAATGAAACCTAGGCATTGAGATTTTAAAGCTCCCCCAGTCATTCTAATGTATAGTTAGCACTGAGAACCCTATTGTAGATTGGTTTTCAGCCTATAGGTAAGATGGGCATGAAGGTCTTTCCTATAGCTCAAATGGTAAAGAATCTGCCTGTAATGCAGGAAACCCAGGTTCACTGGGTTGAGAAGATCCTCAACCAAGAGTAGATTGAGGATCCACTCTAGTATTCTTCTCTGGAGACTCCCATGGACAGAGGAGCCAGGCGGGCTACAGTTGGTGGGATTGCAAAGAGTCTGAGTGACTAACACTACTACCACTAAATGGGCATGGAGGAGGTCTATTGTGAAAAACAATGGCAAAACAGAAAATTAGAAAGGACCTTCCTTAAAGTTGAGCAGAAAGAGAGAGATACTGACCAAGTGACTACACAAACCAACTAACTGGGAGTAGAAAATTAAGGCTCAGATCACAAGCTCTTCCAGAAGATCAATCATTATTTTATCTCTAAACTGCAGTTATTTGAAGAGCTGCAGCCAGACTCCAAACTATCTTTCAGATTTATGTTTCTTTAAAGTTTTCATTCCCAAATTGAGAAAGTGTTAAATCGTCTCCTATCATAATGGACTAGTTAAGTTTAGTTCAGTTCAGTCACTCAGTTGTGTCCAACTCTTTGCGACTCTATGGACTGCAGCACACCAGGCTTCCCTGTCCATCATCAGCTCCTGGAACTTGCTCAAACTCATGTCCATTTGGTAGGTGATGCCATCCAATCATCTCATCCTCTGTCGTTCTCTTCTCTTACCACCTTCAATCTTTCCCAGGATCAGGGTCTTTTCAAATGTGTCAGTTCTTCACATCAGGTGGCCAAAGTATTGGAGTTTGATCTTCAACATCGCTCGTTCCAATGAATATTTAGGACTGATTTCCTTTAGGATTGACTGGTTGGATCTCCTTGCAGTCCAAGGGACTCTCAAGAGTTTTCTCCAACACCACAATTCAAAAGCATCAATTCTTGGGCGCTCAGCTTTGTTTATAGTCCAACTTTCACATCCATACATGACTACTGGAAAAACCATAGCTTTGACTAGACAGATCTTTTTTGGCAGGGTAATGTCTCTGCTTTTTAATATGCTGTATAGGTTGGTCATAGCTTTTCTTCCAAGGATCAAGCATCTTTTGATTTCATGGGTACAGTCACCATCTGTAGTGATTTTGGAGCCCAAGAAAATAAAGTCTGTCACTGTTTCCACTGTTTTCCCATGTGTTTGCCATGAAGTGATGGTGACCAGACAGCATATTAAAAAGCAGAGACATTACTTTGCCAACAAAGGTCCATCTAATCAAAGCTGTGGTTTTTCCAGTAGTCATGCATGGATGTGAGAGTTGGACTATAAACAAAGCTGAGTGCTGAAGAACTGATGCTTTTGAACTGTGGTGTTGGAGAAGACTCTTGAGAGTCACTTGGACTGCAAGGAGATCCAACCAGTCAATCCTAAAGAAGATCAGTCCTGAGTGTTTATTGGAAGGACTGATGTTGAAGCTGAAACTCCAATACTTTGGTCACGTGATGCAAAGACCTGACTCATTTAAAAAGACCCTGTTGCTGAGAAAGATTTAAGAAGGGAGGAGAAGGGGATGACAGAGGATGAGATGGTTAGATGGCATCACCGACTCAATGGGCATGAGTTTGAGTAAACTCCAGGAGTTGGTTATGGACACAAAGGTCTATGGTGCTACAGTCCATGGGGTCACAAAGAGTCGGACATGACTGAGCAACTGAACTGAACTGAATTGATGGACCATATGCCTTTATCTTAGTTTTCTGAATGCTGAGGTTTAAGCCAGCTTTTTCACTCTCCCCTTTCACTTTCATCAAGAGGCTCTTTAGTTCCTCTTCACTTTCTGCCATAAGGGTGGTGTCATCTGCATATCTGAGGTTATTGATATTTCTCCCAGCAATCTTGATTCCAGCTTGTGCTTCATCCATCCTGGCATTTCACATGATGTACTCTGCATAGACGATAATAAGCAGGGTGACAATATACAGCCTTGGCAAACTCCTTTCCCAATTTTGGAACAGTCTGATGTTTCATGTCCAGTTCTTTTTTTTTTTTTTCATGTCCAGTTCTAACTGCTACTTCCTGACCTGCATACAGATTTCTCAGGAGGCAGGTCAGGTGGTCTGGTTTTCCCATCTCTTGACAAATTTTCCACGGTTTGTTGTGACCCACACAGTCAAAGACATTGGCATAATCAATAAAACAGAAGTAGATGTTTTACTGGAACTCTCTTGCTTTTTTGATGATCCAACAGATGTTGGCAATTTGATCTCTTGTTCCTCTGCCCTTTCTAAATCCAGCTTAAACATCTGAAAGTTCATGATTCACATAGGTTTTAAGCCTAACTTGGAGAATTTTGTGCATTACTTTGCTAGGGGATGAGATGAGTGCAACTATGTGGTAGTTTGAGCATTCTTTGGCATTGCTTCTTTTGGGGTTTGGAATGAAAACTGACCTTTTCCAGTCCTGTTGCCACTGCTGAGTTTTCCAAATTTGCTGGCATATTGAGTGCAGCACTTTCACATCATCATCTTTTAGGATTTGAAATAGCTCAACTGGAATTCCATCACTTCCACTAGCTTTGTTCATAGTGATGTTTATAATTCACTCAGACAGTTTATAAAGATGGCTGCCCTAAATATGTCTGCTCTAACGATGGCTGCTTATAAAGATGGCTGCCCTCAAGATGGCTGCTAAAATGCAGTGATATTAAGACTTCATTTACCAGATAATTGGCAGTAAGTGTGTGCTCAGTCACTCAGTCATGTTCGACTCTTTTTGGCCCCATGTACTGTAGCCTACCAGGCTCCACTGTCCATGGAATTTTCCAGGCAAGAATACTGGAGCAGATTGCAATTTCCTGCTCCAGGGAGTCTTCCCGACCCAAGGATTGAACCCATGTTTCTTCTGTCTCCAACATTTGCAGATCTAGCACCATCTGGAAAACCCACTTAGCAGTAAAGGAGGATCTCATTTTGACTAAATACAGAGACATGAGTTCAAACATCTAAGAAGGGTGACATTTTTCAGCATGACTTGTACTTTTCTGAGTTATATAAAATGCCAGAGGTTGAGTCAGGGAGACAAGGTCTTTCAGTGAAAATATCACAAATTGTGAAGGTGAGCTATTAATACATCTACATAGAGGACTCTCAATTTTTTCTGATGGTGATAAAGTGTGTATTTCTATAGTTTTTGCTTCTCTGATGTTTATGTTTGTTTCTTCCTTTCAAATCATGTACTTCTCATTAAAACTAAGAACATGATAAGCAATGAATGATTATTTCTAGATAAAACTATGGTGAATTAATTATAAAATTTTATAAATCAAAACAAATTTGAGACACAAGCTAAATGTTGCAAAATATACTTAAATGCCAATGAACCTGCAATAAAGTTTACGTTACTTTAATAATCTATGACAGGGAATTCCTGGGTGGTCCAGTGGTTAGGACTCCACTTCAACTGCTGGGGGCCCCGGTTCGAACCCTGATTGGGGGGCTAAAATCCCATAGTAATCAAAGCGTGGCCAATGAAAGCCAAAAAATCTTTGAAGATGTGTTTTATTCCTTGCTAGTGTGAAAAATAGTTCATTGCTTTGGTGTTTTATAAAGGAGATAAAATTCATTGTTTCTTAAAAGTTCTTGAGTACTTTTGAACTTATGTCTTAACATGCATTAAGTAATAAAGTTTCGCACTTACAGATCTCAACCAAAAATATACTTCACTTAAATTTCTTACCAGGTAAGCCACAAAGGGAAGCCCAAGAATACTGGATTGTGTAGCCTATCCCTTCTCCAGGGGATCTTCCCAACTCAGAAATTGAACCAGGGTCTCCTGCATTGCAGGCAGATTCTTTACCAATTGAGCTATCAGGGAAACCTTAAATTTATTAAAAATGGTAATTAGATATCTCTTTTAATCTAACTGTTTAACATAATGTATACTGCAATTAAAAGAGATTTCTCACATAGATAAGATTGGATGTTTTTATAATAGACAACACCTTATCTGATGTAAAGTTTTAGAGTAAAAAGATTTCAAAGCTGATGAAGTTTTAAGGTTACTTTAACTATCCTTTCCTAAAAAAATTGGTTACCTGAGGAGAATGCAGTGTAATGTCCATTCAATCAGTTTAGTATTGTTTTTAACAAATGTCAATAGTTATTCTATCTATGGTTGCAGAAATGGACAACCATGACCAATTTTATTATATTTTTGTTAAATGCCCATATGGAGATTCTGAATTATTTTATGACCATTGGATGATAATGTTAAAATAAGTGAAGAATGGGTCATGCAAATAAGAAATTACAACAGTCTCACAAGATTTTAAAGTCATCAATCTCATACTGTGGAATGAGAATGATTCTTAAAGAGACTTCTGAAGAAGAGTTTATCTGAATATTTAATACTCAAATATGTGAGTTGCTATTAAATAAATGTGCTAAACTAGTTAAGCCTTCTTATTCCTCTTTGATGATACTAAAGCATTATAGAATCTTTTACACTTTATCCACAATGCCATTTCCTTCTATTTAGAATTTTATTTCCAATATAAAAGGAAAATATGTGCAGGTTGGTAAAATTGCCAAAGAAAAATTTTCCATTTACATATTCTACAAACTCTAATTTGCATACTTTCCAAGGTATTTTCAGATTTCCTCTGTACAATCTGTTAGAGAGAAAGGAAGGATTCTATATAAGCATTTCTTATCAAAAGTCCATTAAACATTACATTCAGTAAGAAATTCCAACAGGTCTTTCTAAGAAGCTGCATTTAGTTTTGCTTAGGAAATTCTGTTACTGGCTTTGAATGTATATATTTGGGGCCAAAATAGGAAATTGGAGTATTAATAGTGAGTGCTTTCTTTATATACTATTACTGTTTTGCAGGATAGTTGCTTTGTTGCTAAGTCGCTTCAGTCGTGTCTGACTCTGTGCAACCCCATAGACGGAAGCCCACCAGGCTCCCCTGTCCCTGGGATTCTCCAGGCAAGAACACTGGAATGGGTTGCCATTTCCTTCTCCAATTTGCAGGATAGTAACATATTACAAATTGACTTGTAAACCATTTTTCTTTCTCTTAAAAAATGTTTTTTAATGGTTAGAAAATGCTTGTATATTCCTAATTATTTTTTTAAATAGTTTTTTACCTCTTTTGTTAATAGTATCAGACTAGGATCAGTAATCACTGAATATATTAAATGGAAAGTCCCATAGAACAGAAATGTTTTATCATATTTAAATTGCATGGTTAAATACTTATCAAGGATATAGTAATATGTAAGTTTGTATTCACTAAGCAATATTAAGTAGAGTATTAATTTCCTAGATGTGTTAAAAAAAATCAGATCTCTTTGTTCTTACATACTTTCCATATATATATGTGTATATATATACACATAGACACACAAAACTTAATTGTTTCTAATAACTTTAAAACATTAAAAAAATCTGGAAAGTAAGTAGTAATTAGCAGATTGATTTAGTAAATTCTTTGATTTTATGAATATCAAGCCAATAGCTGGAACATGCATTTTCTACTTTTTTTATAAAATCAAATAGCACATCAGCCAAGATTTGCATAATATAAATTTCCTAAAATATCCTTCTTAGCCTATGTGTTTGGAAAGAGAAAACCAAGATATGGATTCCAAAGTTCTGAATTCAAGTATATAGGTTCATTTATTTGGTTTTATAAAATTCAGATGTCCCTTGTGCCTCAGATTTCTTCTCTGAGAAATAGGAATGATGCCTTTTGAAATATGTAAGTGAAATTATGTAAGAAATTTTGCAAACTATGAGGATTTAGAAATGTATTATTGATTGCCAATCTCAGAAGCATTTTACAAAACTAGTGTAGTATTTGTATTCAGTGACAATAGTCTATTGTAATTTCCAGATTTTTTAGCCTCCCTCTCTCCTTTCCAGATCCAGCTGACCCATTTACTCTTATTCAAGAATTATAATATCTGACAATATTTTTGATGAAAATATTATGACAAGGAAGTGTAATGTGGACAGATCTCTGGCATGTTTTCCAGTTCACAAGTGCAGTGGCCATTGCCGGGGCAGGGCAGGCTTGGGAGGCATGGCTAACAGACCTCGCTCCAAGCCAAGTGCCCTGGCAGTGTTTATAACAAATTATTTGTTTCCATAACAATGGCCATGGGTCCAATGAGCCATGTAAGGGGATATTGTTTAAAAACAAATGGAGTATTCTGTTCTGTCTTTTCAACCATTTGTTGTAGTGGTTGGACAAGTTTTCCAAATCATTTAAAATCTGTTCCAATTACATGTAAAACATAACTGTTTTACAATTCAATAGTATACTTAAATTCTTTCCAAAAAAATCTAGAATTTTTCCTGCATATGACACTGAGGAAGACACCCATCCTCATCACTTGTTTCTATCTCATCCATCAGATAGAATTAATAACAGCCTCTTCTACATTTAGGACACTAAAGGAATTTTTTTCACCAATGGATAGGAATTTCTCTTGCTTATTTATGTACACACATGCATTGTTGCTGCAATCAGCCACTTGGGGAAATAAGCCAGGTGGATATATTTAAAATAATATTATAAATAGTTTATTGAGAAATAAAACATATCAGAGTAATCTGCATTAAACTGTTTCTGAAATGACCCTTGAAATAAATAGGGTAAGACATTTTTAGGAATTGTATGGAAGAAAATAATTTCCAAGGTGAGTTTGCAATAGGCTTCTTATTTCTGTGAAATAGATTTTTCTGCTTACACCCCTCTTAGGATGGGTGACATTTTTAAAGTCTCATGAATTTTAATAAGTTGAGTGGGTATTGCAGATCCTTTTGCATATACTGTAATGCCTCCACTAGTGAATTTTGATCACCTTTCTAAATACAAGTTTGTACCATGTGTGTTTTAAGAGGTTATGAGATTTTGTCTTGTGTCAATTTGTGAGTCACTTACTAGTCTACACATATGTAGAACCATTATAGTTGACATGGTTATATGTTCAATCCCCTTCCCCCACAATTTAGAAGATAAAAATACTATGTTATTAATAATAGTGAATATATTATTGCCATACAACTGTTAGGAAAAGGAAAATGATATAATCGTATACATTTTCTTACAGGCAATGAAATAACTGTATATAATCATTCACCATCTAGTATTTTTCTTGTATGAGATGAAACAGAATATATGTAATCATTGTTGTAATTTTTTAAAGTGTGTTTGATTTCTTGGAGAACTGTCTGAAGGAAGAAATGTTCTCGTTAAGCATAAGGACGTTCTCAGGTGCTTTATTTTACTCTGGACTGAAATAATGGAGATGCTAATACTTCCTTATCAGATCAAGCTTGGAGTTAGGTGACATCAAGCTAAATGGCTCCAGGTGAATGCAGATTTATATAACATATTGATAGGCACCTACAAATATTTTGAATAAATAGCAATTCCTTCACGTAAGATGCATGTCTCTGCTTAAGTGGTAACTTAGTGGATTATAGAGGAACACTGGGATGGGCTTCCCAGTTGGTAGAGTGGTAAAGAATCCATCTGCCAATGCAGGAAATGCAAGAGACCTAGGTTTGATCCCTGGGTCTGGAAGATCCCTTGGAGGAGAAAATGGCAACTCACTCCTTTGAATTTGGAGTCTTGCCTTTGAAATTCCATGGACAGAGGAGCCTGGTGGTCTGTAGTCAATGGGATTGCTAAAGAGTCGGACACACTGAGGTCGTGCACTCACATGTGCACACACCCACACACACCCAGGAAACCTACAGCGGGGAGCTGAGAGCATGGGAAGGCACACTGCTTGTGTAGCTGTGGGCCCCCAAAAAGCAATGGAAATAATAGCTCAGTGGTACATTCTGGATTCAGACCACCCAGGCCAGTTGTCATAACTTTACTACATAGATTTGTGTAACTTTTGGCAGATTCCTTAAACTTTCTATGCCTAAATTTCCTCATCTGTAAAATCACTAGTAACAGTACCTTCTTCACTCACCTCAGTAGTACTTACCTCTATGGCTGTCAGTATTAAATCAATAATCCATATGAAGATCTTAAGACAATAACTGGCTCATATTAACCCCTTACTTATTAAATTTTATGGATTTGCGACTCATAGATATATCACCATAGTATTTTATATTAGATTTGTTCTTGAAATTTCAAAAGAGCCTGTTACTTGCACCTCACAGTAGCTTTTCTCTATTAACATATTGGCATTTATATTACATTATGTCGTGCATCTCAACCTGAAATAACTAATAACTCATTTTTAAGTATAACTGAGCATGTGAATTTATGTCATTTGAATCGTGATCCTATTGCCATATGGAGTCCCGTTCATTGCAGTACAAATTGTGTCTGGACAGATCTTTCACATGTTTGTATTAAACTTCAGTGAAAATATGACAGTAATGCTTCCCTTAGATTTAGTTTAAAAATTCGCCTTTATTAACTTTGGAAATCAAGGAAAATATTTAACCTATTTTGACTACAGTTCTCCTTCATATCATCTTAGGCTAATTGAAAAATGTTAAGATCAGCAGACTCCAAAACAGACTTATGAGTATTCGCTGAAACAGTCTGCTGATTATCTATGGAGTTAGAGAGCCCACATGAAGTGTGCAAGCCAGATACGCCAAGACTTCTCTGCAGCAGCATCACCTGGGAATGTGTTAGAAAGGCAGAATCTCAGGAATTCATCACAGATCTTTCTAATCAGATTCTACAGCTTAAAAATACACACTTAGGAGTATGAGATGAACAGATGCCTACTGCCATATATATTCATAAAATAGATGAAAGTATAAGACTTTATAGGAAGTTATATTCAATAGCTTGTAATAACCTATAATGTAAAAGAATTGAAAGAAAAGTATATATGTATGTACATATGTATATCCAAATCACTTTGCTGTACGCCTGAAACTAACACAATATTGTACATAAACTATACTTCAGTTAAAAAAATATCCACAAGTGATTCATGTACATACTAAAGACAGTGCTGTTTTCAATATTTGAGTAGCTCTCATGAGAAAGAGGAATTAGCATTGAACCCGGTGTTTCCAAATCTGAAGGCAGAGTTAGAAGAATTAGAATTTTTAGTGCAAATTTCAGACAGACTTATCATGAAAAGGGAATCAGCTTTGATAGGTACTTGCTGAGCACCTACTATTTACTGAAAGTTGGAGATAAACACAATTACTACCTTCTAGGGCAAAAAAAAAAAAAATCTAGTGGTAATGCTAAATACATAAATTTTAAATTATTTTGAATGACTATATGTGTCCTAATGGGTAGCAGCTTGCACAGGTTGTTCTGTGAACACACAGAAAACGGATTCATTCAGAATTGTTGAGGGTCATGGTCTGTAAAGCCTTCTAGGGGAGCTAAGTATTACTGGTTAAGTAGAGAAAAAATTGGTGCTATGAATAAAAGTGGGAATGTTATCAGGTACAACATGGTAGGACTGCTTGCCACATCACAGGCCAATAAATCGAGAGATGAGCTGTTGGGACAAGAAGTAGAGACCTTATTCAGAAAGCCAGCAGACCAAGAAGATGATGGACTCAGTTCACTTAAGTCATGTCCAACTATTTGCAACCTCATGGACTACAGCACACCAGGCTTCCCTGTCCATCACCAACTCCTGGAGCTTGCTCAAACTCATGTCAATTGAGTCAGTGATGCCATCCAACCATCTCGTCCTCTGCCATCCCCTTATCTTCCTGCCTTCAATCTTTCCCAGCATCAGGGTCTTTTCAAGTGTGTCAGTTCTTCTCATCAGGTGGTCAAAGTATTGGAGTTTCAGCTTCAGTATCAGTCCTTCCAATGAACACCCAGGAATGATTCCTTTAGAATTGACTGGTTTGATCAATCAAGAGTCTTCTCCAACACCTCAGTTCAGAAGCATCAATTCTTTGGTGCTCAGCTTTCTTTATGGTCCAACTCTCACATCCATAGAGGACTGCTGGAAAAACCACATCTTTGACTGTATGGGCCTTTGCCAGCAAAGTAATGTCTCTGCTTTTTAACATGCTGTCTAGGTTGGTTGTAGCTTTTCTTCCAAGGAGCAAGCATCTTTTAATTTCATGGCTGCAGTCACCATTTGCTGTGATTTTGAAAGCCAGCAGACCAAGAAGATGATGGACTAGTGTCCCCAAAAGCCATGTTACCCAAGTTAGAATTCAGGCTTCTTTTATACTAAAAGAGGAAAGGATCTGGTCAATCACTGTAAACTTCTTAGCACCCAAGTCCTTTGTTCTGGCTGTCCATGTAAATCAGGTTACTTGTGTTCCCTTAAACCTCCAACAAGACAAGTGTCATTCTCTGTTTCCCAACTTTTTATCTCATATGAGAGAACTTTTTATCATATGAATGTTAAGTGTTATACCTTTAAAGGTCAAGCCTGGGAGGCAGAGCCTGGAGAATGGGCTTTCATGTATATTTCATGCTATAGGTAACATTCTTTTTTAAAAGCGCTGAGTCAGCATGACTAAGCACAGACAACACAGCACAAAGGTTAGAGCTGAAGGATAGATCCAATATGGCGTTGGGTTTGTTCTCCTCTGTTACAGGAAGTCATTACTAGCAGAGACTCTTGTACTGACATAGGTAGGAATGGATAGTGAGTATATATTTCATACATATACATAATCATGGCCCTTTCTCAGTTTTCAGATTATAAACAAATGAATAAAAAGTAAATTTTTATAAGAATTCTGAAATCATATCCTTTAAAACAGTAATATTTAAGTTATATAATGTGAATTCTCTACCTTTGGGAGAATGTTGGAGTTGGTGCAGTCCTTCACGGCACATCTCAGAAATACTCTTAGTACTGAGTTCATGGGCAAGCACAGAACAGATGCTCAAGAGTATAGAACTGAATGAAGTACTTCATTCTGAAGGCAAATGGGCTGAAGCTGAAATTCATGATGTTACTTATATCTGAGTCACAAATCCAGATATACTGGACCCAATACTCAATATGGAGACAAAAACCATTTTTCTTTGTTTGTTTTAGCAATAAGCATCATTACTATAATGACAATTTGCTTATTTTGACTAAATGAAAACAATCAGAATTCATATATAATATTTATCAAACAAGATAGTGCAAGCTTTGGAGCTGGACTTGAAATATCAGAACCCTGTTCTAACACTTTGTAACTGAATATTTAACCATGTTAATTGACCATTTATGGGCTTTAGTTGCCTTATCTGTCCTCAAGAATAGTACGATTGAGTTATAATGACAGTAAAAATCACTATAATAACTGTGAATAAAAGCTGGCCATCTTGGGTGACTTTCATATGCTTATGTCCCTGGTGACCATGAGCATAT
Organism: Bison bison bison; assembly: GCF_000754665.1. NCBI lineage: Eukaryota > Metazoa > Chordata > Mammalia > Artiodactyla > Bovidae > Bison > Bison bison. Next base: position 3,360,239 of record NW_011494783.1, read on the forward strand.
CTGTATTACTCCTGTCACTTATGCACACAGTTTTGCCAAGTAACTAATTTAGTCAATGTTGACTTTGAGGAAGAACTAATAGAATGTTAAAATGTCTTAGCAAATACGTTTGGTTTGCTTGAATAAACTTGCTTAATTACAGGCTGTATTATCATTCTGGCAATGAGATGTCATGTTGATAGGTTGTCTGAACAGTTCACTCAGCATCAATGCTTTTTCAGAAGCCTAGAGGAGAAAAGATGCCTTTCTAGAAACATTAGTTTGTACTAACAAAATGAAAAGATTATTAGACATAAACATCAGCATTTCTTCCATGAACTTTACTGATCTATTTTGATGAGATGGTGGATCAGTTGTATTGCCCTTTAAATGGTTTATAATCATGTTTATATATATATATATATATATAATATTATATTATATTATTCCAAGAATGGATGAGATGGTTGGATGGCATCACCAACGCGATGGACATGAGTTTGAGTAGGCTCTGGGAGTTGGTGATAGACAGGGAAGCCTGGCGTGCTGCAGTCCGTGGGGTCACAAAGAGTCGGACACTACTGAGCAACTGAACTGAACTGAATCACGCTAATGTGCAGCTTTAGTGAGTGTAATGTATGAAAATACCTTCCTGTGATATAGCAGAATGGTTCAGAAAACTCTATTTGTGCCAATGAATAAATAATGAGTGAACCAGCATTTTTGAGGTTTATTAAAAAGGTTGCTTTAACTCATTTAATGCTCAAAATAACTTAAATGTGATGATGCAGACTTTATTTATTTTTCTAAAATTACAATTTTTTTTAATTTGATCTTTTTTAAAATTGTTTTAGTTGAAGGATAATTGGTTTAAAATATTGTGTTGGTTTCTGCCATATGTCAACATGAATCAGCCATAATTATAAACATGTCCTCTCCCTCTTGATGGCTTCCTTGGTGGCTCAGATGGTGAATTTGCCTGAAATGTGGGAGACCTGGGTTCAATATCTGGGTCAGAAAGATCCCCTGGAGAAGGAAATGGCTGTTCACTCCAGTATTCTTGCCTGAAGAATTCCATGGACAGGGGAGTCTGACTGGCTACAGTCCATGGGGTCACAAAGCGTTGGACACAACTGAGCAGCCAATGCTTTCACTTTCACTCCCTCTTGAACTTCCCTCCTACCTCCTACCGCATCACACTCCTCTAGCTTGTCACAGAGCCATGGCTTGATTTCATTGAATTATACAGCAAATTCTCACTGGCTATCTGGTTTTACATATGGCAGTGTCTATGTTTCCATGCTACTGTCTCCATACATAGGTTTTTATTTTTTTATAATTGTATTTATTTATTTTTGGATGTTGCTGTAAGGCATTTCTTTAGTTGTGGCGAGCAGGGGCTATATTTTAGTTGTGGTGCATGGGCTTCTCCCTGTCATGCCTTTTCTTGTTGCAGAGCATGGGCTCTAGGGTGCTGCAGCGGTTGCAGCGTGTAGGCTCAGTAGTCGTGGCTCCCAGGCTCTAGAGCACACTCAGCAGTTGTGACACATGGACTTGGGTGCTCTGCAGCAAGTGGGATCCTCTTGGATCAGAGATGGGATCTGTATCTCCTGCTTTGGTAGCTGGGTTCTTTTACCACTGAGTCATCAAAGAAGCCTGGCTTTTATTATTATTAAGCTCATTCTGTAGATGCAAAAATTGAGGATTATAGAAGGCAATTCATTTCCTGATGTACATGGTGAATTAACATTTGGAACCGGAAACCAGGGTTGTCTAATTTGCTTGTGACCTTCACCACCATGACCCTCCTTGGTTCTTCTTTTCAATGCCCACAGGAAACTAGTTGACTATCACATTTTAACTGTAATGGGCTGCACAAATATGTGAGGGAGTGTCAAATGTATCATCTATTTCTTTTTATAAAGCCATACCAGTCATACTGGATTAGGCAACAAATCTCCTGAGTATGATCTCATCTTGACTACTTTTGTATGTAACAATTCTGTTTTCAAATAAGAGAACATTCTGAGGTCCTGGAGGATGTACTTATACATATGAATTTGGGAGGGGATACAGCCCAACCCATAACACCTAACTGTTAGAAAAGTACTTTATTAAGTTATAATGCTGAGTCCAAGTCAGATCTACTTGGTGCACGACAGGCCAGTAAAATCAGAGATGACGTGTTGAGGCAAGGAACACTACTTTGTTCAGGAAGCTGGCAGACTGAGAAGATGACAGACTAATGTCTCAAAATAACCATCTTATTGGAGTCTGGATGCCAGGTTCTTTTATAGAACAGAGAAGTGGGGAGGTGAGGAAATAAAGCAAAGAGGCCATTAATCTTACAAATAAAATGGCAAGCTTCAAGGAGGGAGATGTTAATTTCTCCCTTCTTAGAGCCACCCTCAGGTGGACAGGGTCCTGAACAAAGAGGCACTTTGGTTTAGTATTTAGGTAGAGGGGCAGGGTTCCCCGAGGCAGTCCATTACATTTAAACAGTATCTTTTTAGTGAAAAAAGCAATGGGAAGCAAAGGTTTAAAAAAAAAAAAAAGAAGAAGAAGAAGAAACAGATCCACCATAGAATCATAATTGGTTCTTCCCTGTAAGAGCTGTACCAATAAAACTTAGTTGCTATCACTGCGGTGTTGGCAGTGTTGTGTTCGGTTTGAAGAGTAGGGGATGGTTTTATAAGAAAGACAGTGGCTTCTAAGAGGAATTGTATGTCTGTCCTCATGAACTCAGAAAATAGACCTGAGTCAAACCATGAAGGGTTGAGTGATAACTAATTATATATGATTCTCTGCATTCAATTATTTACAAGCAAAATTTCAAAGAGAGATTTTGAGAATTATTCCTCTCATAGGGGACAGATGATTCAAAGGTGCTTTTTAAAACCAACCCCTCAACCCACCCCAGGAGAAATATTTGGCCTTTAAAAAATGCCCCAGTTTTAAATCTCATATAGCACTTTATTCTGAATTAAACACCATGTGACATATGAACATCATTTAATCAACATCATCTAATTCCTTGAGCTATGTTATTTATTAAAACCTGGACTCTAGAGAACATGCATTCTAAATAATTATAGACATTTCTTCCATCAGCAAAGAAAAGAGCTCTCCTGAAACTAAAACAGTTTCCTCCAGTTGCATCTTGAGATGTAATTATTAATTTCATTTGGAGTATAAGAGCATCTATTTGAAAACAACAGGTTTCATTTGTTAGCTCTTACAGTATTTTTCAGAGAAGGTTAAAAAACACATTCCCCTCGTTTCATGTATGAAAGCTGAGCTGCCCAGGGCAAAGGCATTATTCATCCTGTGCACAGAGCAAGCGCGATTGTTCATTCCATCCACACAGTGACTGTCCGGCTTGTGCATTTTTCAGTTTTGTTACAGTACACAAAGTGGAAAATAGAGCTGTGGTGATAGCCTAGAGCGACAGAAGAAGACTGTGAATTTATCATAAAATTATTCAAGCTGTTTACATTTATCCTGGCACAAACAAGTATTTGATAACAGAGCTGAAAAAATGCAGAAGAAATTTCTTGTCCCTTTGAAAGGATTTTTTGATGTGATACCAGAAGGTACATACAATGATTTTTTCACAAGACTTATTATATAAAAAGGCTAGTGTATATTTAACATGGGTAATTTCACAGTTTTATTCTTGGAATAGTAATAGATAAGAGTATACACTGTACGTTTACTTAAAATAAGCAGTAATGTCAACGTCATTTGGTTTTTAAAGTCAAAGACCAAAGAAATAGTATTCAGATCATTATTTTATGTTTAAAATTGGGGTAAATAATAATAAAATAATACACACACACATACTCGAACCCAGGTCTCCTGCATTGCAGGCAGACACTTTACCCTCCGAGCCACCAGGGAAGCCCCCAAAATAATAGTTAGTTTCCTTCAATCATGTAAAATCTGTGGTTATTTACTAGAAACAGATCTATTTCTAAACTGATTCTATTGAAGTGCAGAGGTGTTAGGCATTTTGATTAATATCAAGCACCACTTCTAATACTAACTACCATTTACTGAACACTTACCTGAAAAGTACTTTCTGGGTCAAATTCTATGACAAGATCTGGGATGGTGAGAGTCCGGTTGGTTCTTGGTTTCTGTGTCCCCTTGTTTTTGGTCTAAGAGGATATAAAGATAGACTATATCCAAATTCTGAAAGAGTTTTATTTGTCTTTTTACACATTGAGCCTCACAAGCTAGGACAGTGCCTTACACATTGAATGTGCTCAGTAAGTGTTTGATAACAGATTGACCGAATAATGGAATTTAATGGACATTTGTGTAGGTAGTCATAAGCCCTATAGGCATTGTATAGGACTTCCCAGGTGGTACGGCTATAAAAAATCTGCCTGCTGATGCATGAGTTTGATCCCTAGGTCAGAAAGATCCCCTGAAGTGGGAAATGGCAACTTGCTCCAGTATTCTTGCCTGGAAAATTCCATGGACAGAGGAGCCTGCCAGGCTACAGTTCATGGGATCTCAGAGAGTAGAACATGACTGAGGGACTGAGCACACATATGTAGTTATAATTAGTTATACATTTCATGAAGAATAATGTTAATTTTCTTGATTTCCATTTATCTAGTGAATACTGACAAATGTTGCACACACCTACACCTACTGAAAGGAGCAAAGCGTCTAAACTCCCATTTGTGGGAACATGTGAAAAGCTCAAAAGTTTCCTATGGGAGAACATGTAGCAAAAGTCACAGTAGCAAATAGCTATGAGGAAAAGCTGGGGGTGCTGATCAGGGCAGCAAAGTATACCTGCCCCCCAGACCCGGAGGCAGCTCAGGGCTGCAAACTGAGATGTCAAGGGCTAATGCTAAATGCAATCATATGTGGCCAACTTGAATCTGAGCTGGACCCTGGGTCAGTACAGAGAACCTGGTCACAGTAGAGAGAGGTTTCTGACCTCACAAACGCTGGGTGCAGGAAAGCAATACAGTCTGTACAAAAGGACTACATTGACACAAAAGAATATATTATATATTTTATATTTCCGTTTGTACAAAGCACATAAGCAGTTAAAGCTTATGCTGTAAGCGGTCTGGACAATGGTTTTATTTGCAGGAGGGTATGCTTGGAAGGGAGTAGGCACAAAAGGAGACTTTGTGTTGATAATTTAGTTTGTCCCATGATCTAGGGTGGTGTTACCCTTGTGAAAATTCATCAAGCTATAAAGTGACGTGCACTTTCTTTGTGTATGTTGAAATTCAATAATAAGGTTTGGAAGATTTGAAATTGAGATCCATTTCTGAGAGAAGAGAATCATAATTGCTCTCCAGCACTGAAAATTACTGTAGGAGAAAACCAGTGGCCCAGGCAAAAGGGAACAATCAGGGGACATAGCAAAGCATCTTAAAAGCCTACCTGAAACCCATGGGAGGGTTATTTTAGTCTTTCTGTCAGTTCAGCGTTTATATGAACCCATGGGGCTCTATTCACATATAACACATGGGTACCTGGTACATCACAATCTCGTACTTGGTAATGAAGAGCATATTTCTAAAGAATTGTCATGTCTGGCTCTCATTGCCTCTGGCTTGAACAAAGATGAGTGCATATAAAACAGACATCATTATCTCCAGCCAGTGTGCATAGGATCTGGCAGTTAAGCCAGTCTTTGCCTGCTCCTAGGTTAGTTTTTTCCTACTTGTAAGATGAATGCCAAAACCCACTAAATTTAATTCAATTTTATACTTATAACTGTCATCTATGTATGATGGATGTTAACAGTTACACAGAAAGTTTCCATATCTAAAATGTCTACCCAATTAAAACCAAGGAAATGTAGAAGGGGAGGCAAAAATTATGAATAGAGCTCACACAATAGATATAAAGGCATTCACTCTTGCACCCATCCATCTCACTTCTGGGATTTTACCCTAAAAATACAGCTACAGTAATATGAAAACTCATATACATGAGGTCATTCATTGCAGCATTATTTGAAATGACAGAATATTTGAAACTACATATATGACTGAATACAGGAGATTGGTTGAATAAACTTGGCTATATTCTCAAAATGGATACATTGAGGCTTTAAAGGTCACTGAGAAGTATCTCTAAGGGTTGATACAGGGTAGGTTTCCTGGATATATTGTTCAGTGTAAAAAAGAAAAATGCAAAGAGCATTTATTTTGTACTAACTTTTGTGTGTAAGAAATGAAGCATATATATGTGGTTGAAGTAATTCTGAAAATATTTGAATATATTGTAGACAGAGCAAATGAGTGAGTATGTTGGTGGTTTTTGGCAGTTATGGTTCTCACTATGAAGGAAGTAAGAAGTAAATAAGGAATGGAAGAAAACAAAAAAGAGTCCCATTTAAAAATTTGTGGACATGCATATTTATATCTACTATTTACATATATGTATATACATACTTGCAATATGGGCTTCCCTGAGGGCTCAATATCTGCCTGCAATGCAGGAGACCTGGCTTCAATTCTTAGTTTAGGAAGATACCCTGGAGAAGTGAATGGCAACCCACTCCAGTATTCTTGCCTAGACAACTCCATTGACGGAGGAGCCTGGCGAACTATTGGAGTCTCAAAGAATTGGACACAACTGAGTGATTAACACTTTTCACACTTATATCTATATCTCTATATATTTCCTAGCTATGAATATTGAAAGGGTCTACCTCAGATATGCAGATGACACCACCCTTATGGCAGAAAGTGGAGAGAAACTAAAAAGCTTGTTATTGAAAGAGGAGAGTCAAAAAGTTGGCTTAGCGCTCAACATTCAGAAAACTAAGATCGTGGCATCTGGTCCCATCACTTCATGGCAGATAGATGGGGAAACAGTGGAAACAGTGTCAGGCTTTATTTTTTGGGGCTCCAAAATCACTGCAGATGGTGATTGCAGCCATGAAAATAAAAGACGCTTACTCCTGGGAAGGAAAGTTAAGACCAACCTAGATAACATATTGAAAAGCAGAGATATTACTTTGCCAACAAAGGTCCATCTAGTCAAGGCTATGATTTTTCCAGTGGTCATGTATGGATGTGAGAGTTGGACTGTGAAGAAAGCTGAGTGCCAAAGAATTGATGCTTTTGAACTGTGGTGTTGGAGAAGACTCTTGAGAGTCCCTTGTACTGCAAGGAGATCCAACCAGTCCATCCTAAAGGAGATCGGTCCTGGGATTTCTTTGGAAGGACTGATGCTGAAGCTGAAACTCAAATACTTTGGCCACCTCATGTGAAGAGTTGACTCATTGGAAAAGATCCTGATGCTGGGAGGGATTGGGGGCAGGAGGAGAAGGGGACGACAGAGGATGAGATGGCTGGATGGCATCACCGCCTCGATGGACATGGATTTTAGTGAACTCCGGGAGTTGGTAATGTACAGGGAGGCCTGGCGTGCTGCGATTCATGGGGTCGCAAAGGGTGGGACACGACTGAGCGACTGAACTGAACTGAGAAATGAAGACGTTCCAGTAACAATGAGCTTACCTAGTGCAGACCTTAGTTACTAACACCATTACTTTCTAAAAGGAATCAGATCATATTGGAGAAATTATATATGATTTTGATCACATAACATGCAATTTGAGTTTTAAATATCTTTTTATGTAAGAATGAAAAGAAAAAAAAAGATGATTAATGACCAAAAGACAGTAGGCTCAGCTTGTAAAAAACTTATATTGGCTAAATCCATTAGAGCACAAAAATAATTAAGGACCGTAATGGATTACAAACCTCTAGGAAAATTAATGCAAATTCTTAAGGCTGTAGAGAAGAGAGATAAATTAGACAGAAAGATAGATAACTTTAGTCACCAGGTCATGTCTGACTTTGTTTTTTCAATTAGAGAATAGTTACTTTACAATTACAACATACTGTGGAAAATTTTTAAAGAGATGATAATACCAGACCACCTTATTTGCCTCCTGAGAAATTTGTATGTAGGTCAAGAAGCAACAGTTAGAACTGGACATGAAACAATGGACTGGTTCCAAATTGGGAAAGGAGTATCTCAAGGCTGTTTCCTTCTATTTAACTAGTTGTTCCCTCTCAGTCTCCTGAGTGGGATTTTCCTTGTAAACAGGATTTTTTTTTTTTTTTAATACGTTGAAATGATCCAGGATTCAGTGCTTGGTTTTCTCTTCTTTTCATGTATTCTTGCTCACTTCCTTGGAGATCCCAGTCAGTCTTATGAATGTAAATAGGATATATTCACCTTCTCCATCTCACTTGAATTGAACTCCACTATTGAGTGAAGAAACGGTACCAAAGGAGGAGAAAACTGTATCCTAAGGAGGAAAAAATTAGTAGGAATCTTTCTGAGCTTCTGGAATGAGGCTTACAGGCTTTGAAGATCAGTACATTTGTATATGGGGAGTAACCATACTGTGTTCATGAGCTAGCAAATAGCAGTCGGTTTTGATGTCATGTAGTCCATGGGGTCGCTAGAGTAGGACACGACTGAGCGACTTCACTTTCACTTTTCACTTTCATGCATTGGAGAAGGAAACGGCAACCCACTCCAGTGTTCTTGCCTGGAGAATCCCAGGGACAAGGAAGCCTGGTGGGCTGCCATCTATGGGGTCGCACAGAGTTGGACACGACTGAAGCGACTTAGCAGCAGTAGCAGCAGCGTTGAGTGATCAGGAGAAACATTTGGAGTTATCATTGACTCTTTTTTTTTTTTTTTTTCATTTCACACTTTATATACAATTTGTTAGAAAATCCTGTTGCTCAACTTTATAAATATACCTATGATCCAATTACTTACTGCCTCTCTCATTTGACATGAGAATAATTATAAGAATAGTTATAAAAAACTTCAACAGATCTATTTCTACCTCTGCCCCCATATAGACAGATGCCAACAGAACAGCCACAATTAACTTTTTAAAATATGAGTCACATCATGTAACTACTCTGCTGCTCAGAACCCTGCACCTGTTCAGCATTTTACTTAGAGTAAGAGCCAGTGTCTTTATGGTTCCCTAAAAGGACCGTTACGTCTGTTCCTTGTTACCTCTCCTATCTCAACGATTACTGTCTGCCTTCCTGACTTAGATCCAGACACACTGATCCTAGGCCATTCTAGGAATGCCCCTGGCTTAGGATTCTTGCACTGGATATTTATCCAGAATGTTCTTTACTCTGATATCCTTTTGACTTTGGAAATGAAAAATAATCTCTCTGATATCAGAATTCTAAAAACTTGAGAAAGTAATTTTTATTTACTTTTTCAGGTAGTGATATTAATACTGTAATCTCTCTTTTTTTAACTTTGTTTTACCAACTAAGTAATTTAAGGATTAGTTGGATAGATAAAAGCCATTTTTTACAGCTCCCTCTGTAGTATTGTTTAGCATATGGTCAAAATATTTCTGTGTGTTATCTTTATGTCTAGCCTTATTATCTCCTATATTTTTCTTGACTCCAACTCCTCTAACTATTTTTAAAATAATGTATTTGTTGGTTTAAAACCTTTCCCTCTAGTCAGAGGCAGTATAGTGAAATGATGAAGAGAATGGGGCAGGCAGCCAGTATTCTGGATTTGATTCCTGTCATTTGTACTTTCTTGCTGAATGACTGTTGCTGTATGACTCCATGTCTTTGTACTTCTGCTTCCTCATCTGTAAAATCTGGGATAAAGGCAGTACCTCTCTCATAGAGTTATTATAAGAACTAAATGAATAAATATATTTAATGTTCTTAGAACATTACTGGAAACATAGCCAATACATAAAAATTATTTCTGCAATGGGAAGAAGTGGAAGAGAAAACAGGTTTAGGGGCAACAATCAAGTTTGGACTGTGTCATACTAGTGAAACAGTGAGGAGAATATACCTTTATACTAGCTCGCAAATGCCAGCAGTGCCCCCCAAATGAATTATTGCTCAATGAGAGCAGAACATTTCTTTTTCACATGGAAAACCCCCTAACATCCCAGGTCAAGGTTCCTGGAAATGGGGTGGAGGGTAGTTTTATTACAGACCCTCCCTAATCACTCCCCAACAAGGGTCTTCCTGCCTGGTGTAGTTTGAGCCGATGGAATAGACGGGGTTTGTTCTTAGAAGCAAAGGAAAGTTTCATTCTTTGACCAAAGAATGGAGAGGTTTGAGCTTGTCCTCTGGGAGGCATGTTCTCCCAACAAGCCACGGTCAGGGCTGCTGTATAGGGATTTCATCATGGGGAGAGGGTGGTATTCATGGGGGGCAGGCAGAGCCATGCTGCACATGCTCCAGGTCACAGTGCTAGGTGCCACCCTCTTGGACTGAGGTGTCGTATGCTAAAGGCCTACTGAGCAGAAGTATTGTTGCAGGTACTTCACACCAGAAACTCTGGTCTGAAGTGCTGGGTTCGAAGCCTCTACGCATGGCACCCAATGACGAGTGAAACTCGACTAAATACAAAGGAAAAGAAACATACAAAAAGATTAGACTTTATCATCCAATTATTATATTTATTTTCTGGGAATTGCTCATGGGCTGTGTCAGTGACAGTTTCATTCCAACCAGTCATTCAGAAACTCTCATCAGTTCTGACATGTTCAAGCCACCTTGGATACCGTTATTATCAAGATGTAGCTTCCAAAGTTTATTATGAGTTCCATCTTAGTATCTTGAAAGAATATAGAATGTGGAAAAGATGAATCTATATCTTAAAACCTGTGGCCAGGGAGGAATACATATGCATCACTTAACAGTAACATCCCATTATGCAAATTAGCTGTGTGGCCACACCTCTATGAAAGGGTGTGCTTGGATCTGTAGATCTGGTTAGTCAGCCACTGCCCAGCTACAGCCTTGTACAATGGAAAGGGAAGCATGCGTTTGGGTAGCTGATTGTCTCTGCCTAACAGGTGGTCAGATGAAAGGGTCTAGAACTGGTATATAGTCTGGACTAGACAGAGAATTGAGAGTCCTGAACATGTAGATGTTATTTAAAGTCATAGCAATCATGTTCATAACCAGTGAAAGAGAATAGTGATGAGAAGGGTCTGATACTGAATCTTAAAAAAGTCAAACATTTAAAAATCTCAAAAAAAAATGAAAAACATGTAATACTGCCAAATTGGCTTTCTTTCTTAGATTTTCATATAGTTATTGAACTGAGGAATTCTCAGTTTTTTCTCAAAGGTCACTTTAAAAGATGAAGAATATTTTCAGGAATTGTCTTTAGCTCTTCAAAAGTGCAGGTAAACTTGCAAATAAGAGATAAAAGTAAACAAACATATAGAAATGTAATTCAAACATCTTCATGTTGTTGACTTTTGTTATTAATTGATAAACCCAGAAGTAATTCTTCTGTACCAAGAGAATGTTGTCAAAATATGGCACTAATACCAAAGGGGAATTTGGAATATCAGAAAGAATAATATCATTGAGAGAGAGATAGAGAAAAATGAATATGTGTAAGATCCCTTAATTGTATTGGATTGGGTAGTTGAACTACCTTGCTGACAAAGGTCCATCTAGTCAAAGCTATGGTTTTTCCAGTAGTCATGTATGGATTTGAGAGCTGGACCATAAAGAAAGCTGAGTGCTGAAGAATTGATGCTTTTGAGTTGTGGTATTGGAGAAGACTGAGAGTCCTTTGGACTACAAGGAGATCCAACCAGTCAATCCTAAAGGAAATCAGTCCTGAATATTCATTGGAAGGACTGATGCTGAAGCTGAAACTCCAATATTTTGGCCACCTGATGTAAAGAACTGACTCATTTGAAAAGACTCCAATCTGGGAAAGATTAAAGACAGGAGGAGAAGGGGATGAGATGGTTGGATGGCATCACCAACTTGATGGACATGAGTTTGAGCAAGCTCCAGGAGTTGGTGATGAACAGGAGCTTGGCATGCTGCAGTCCATGGAATCACAAAGAGCTGGACATGACTGAGTGACTGAACTGTAACTATAGTTGAATTAATCAGTGACAGCTCTGTAACTCAGTGGAATGGTGATGGTATGACAGTATGTTGTGTATGCCCTTTCTGCAAGAGTGTGTAATATAGAAGATCTTTTAAAGGATAAATAAATAATCAATAAAATAAAATAAAAAAGTGTAAATAAAGCCATAGTTGATAAAATCATATTTGGTGTGATTACAATGAAAACTCAGGAAAAGTCCTGATGAGGTAGCTCATAGAAACCTGACAAAGCTTTTGAACCAATAAGATGCTATTACACAGAACCAACCATTTTTCATATCCCTAGTGCCCATGTAGATATTACTGTTTGTTTATTGCAATTTTTCCTGCTGAGCTTGGAAGCAACCCCAAAAGCTAATTTAGCATATGCCTCCAGGCAACCATCAGCAACCAACACCTATCACTCAGAATGGAAAATTGAGAAAACTTCCTTTGCTATCAGCTCCTCAAAGGACTTCCAAAACAAAAATATCTTGTAGCTACAATTTGAGATTGTCACCATATCAATTTGTGTCATTGTCTTCAAGCATGATGACCTTCACAGGGCATAGATATTAAGCCCTCAAGGCCTAGCCCTCCAATGACTTTTACTTTTCTTAAAACCAAAGTAAATTTCAATTAACTCTTCACACATTTACTGACTGTGTATTTATAAATGGAAATATAAACTAGTTATAAATCTAAGGAAATTATTTTAAAAAGTAAAATATTATTTGCATTTGAAATCCTTGAATACTTTCATTGTTTCTTCTAGTAAGAACTTATGTCTTAATGTATTATTATTTCATAACCTTTTTTTTCAAAGTCTCTCTAAGTTAGTTCTAAGAATACCCCTAAAAAGAGGCTTTTGGTTTCTTAAAGCTTTGAAGCATAAAGTATATAGAAGTATGAAATACTTTTCAGGATCAGAGTGAACAAGAAAATAACTTAGGGAATGATATGAAGAACCTAAGATAGGGGACTGACAAGGCAGATTACAAAGAGGGCTTGATGAAAAGCTACAGAAACCTGTCCACCTTCTCATGTATAGAAGACAAGAATGAAAAGACAGGAGTCCAGAGATTTGTACTGAAAGTGGGTTATCTAGAAAGTGTGTAGCAGGCCAATAAGACATTGAGTTCTCAAACTCTGGAGAAAGAGTAGAGCTGAAAACAGATGTGGGAGCCGTGATCAATGATGAAGACATATGTGATTATCCCGTGTATAAATAGAAGGAGAAGAGAGAGCCAGTGATAAATTCAAGGGAAACTTCTAAACTCAGTTGGCAGACTACAAAACCATGCAAGAGTAAATTAAAACAAGACAAAACAAAACAAAAATGTAGTCAGAAATGTTAGGAAAACTAGCATGCAGGGGAGAAAGAGACTCATTTACTTCAAGAACATGAGATGCGAGATTACCTTTAGAGGTGGGTTCACGGTCAAACTTTAGAGCAGAATGTTAAATAGAATAATTCATAGAGAAGTCACATAAGTACAAATACATGATGAGGGTTCATTTATTAACAAATATTTATCAAGTTCATTCTTATTGAACAGAGGACACAGTGAACAATGACCAATAAAAAGATGTAGTTTCTACCCTCATGAAGATTACAACTAATTGGAGTAAAAAGGTATAATTATAATACATATTTACTTCCCTCATAGCTCAGTTGGTCAAGAATCTGCCTGCAGTGCGGGAGACCCAGGTTCAATCCATGGGTCCAGAAGATCCTCTGGAAAAGGAACTGGCAACCCACTTCAGTATTCTTGCCTAGAGAATCCCATGGGTGGAGGAGCCTGGCAGGCTATAGTCAGGGGGGTTGCAAGAGTCAGACACAACTTAGTGATTAAACCACCACCCAAAAATAGTGGGGGATGGGATATGTGAGAGAGAGGGAGAGAAGAAGATAAATAACTTGGGAAGATAAATAACTTATCTTTTGTAGATTAGAAAAAGTCAAACATGTTTATAAAATAGGAGTCATTGGAAAGGATCTGAGGGTGCTAGAGTTTGTGGGCTAGAAACAAGGATATTTTGATTTCTAGAAATTCTGTCATGTTTCAGGCACTCTGCCACACATTATTTGGTGTAGAAAAGTTTTGTAATAGCCTCGATAGTCCAGCAAGAACATAAATAAAATAGAAGCATATTTATTGGGAAGAAAAAAATGTCTGCTTGTCTTCTAATCATGCTTATGAAGACTGAAGAGAAGGTACTCTGTTTTCTTTACTTATAAGTAAATGTATGTTTACCAACTATATTAGTTATATTAATTTTAAACATATTTGCTAAACCTTAACAAGACATCTAAGTTCATTTAGAGGATTTATTTAAATAACTGAAAAGTATCTTTTGAAATGTAAAACAACATTTTTTATTAACAAGTGTGATACTGTTGATCAAATCTGTTTACACACACACACACACACACACACACACACACACACACACCAGGGCTTTAAGGACAGAATTAGCCCAAGAACAATAAAACCCTTCTCTGAATTAAAAGAAGTTCAATAACCATGATGCATAGTGGCATGTTTCTATACCTCTTCTTTATGTCTGCCAGCTCTCACACCTACTATTGATAGAACATCCATAAACTGCAAAATTATGGGCTAAATTTCTTTGCTGTTTGATTATTTTTTGCATTATGTGGATTTTTTGTTGTAATTTATTTTCACATTTTCTTTTACATGTTATTTTCTTACACATATTGTAAAACTCAAAATTTAGCAATTATCTTATAATGAGCTGCTATCTTAAGTGTCAGACAATTCTGTAAAATTGCTTACTTGATAAAGTTGATAGAAAGCCATTAGTAAAGAATAAAGGAGCATGCTGTTGTATTATAAGGGCTCTTATTTGTGTTATTCTAATTAAGCCTAAATTCCGAACACCTAGAGATTGTGAGTCTATCTGTAAGCATGGGGTAACTATGAAAATCTCCTAATTTAAGAACTATAATCAGAAGCTGATCGACATTCAGTGAGATTAGTGTATTTCAGCTCAAACATTCTATGACCCTGGTATCTCTTTTTTAATCAAGGTTATTAGGGTTGTATTAATATTGCTTCACCTGCCTACATGAAATGGCTAAAGAACTAAATTACATCTGATCAAATAAAGAGCAAATACTTTTATATAATTTACTTAATTTTGGAACAATGTGCCTCATAAATATTGAAGAGGTAAATTTATTTAGCGATCTGAATATAGATGCATATTAATAATGCTTGAGACCTTGGCAAATTAGTTAACCTCTGGCATTCAATTCTGAATGAAGGAGTTATTATTTGTTGGCAATTCTGTAACCATTCTAATTAAAAAACATTTGCCAACCCTTTTAATAATTCATCCTATGAAACATCCTCTTGTAGATAAAGGCTAACATGCCCATTTTCTCAGTTACAATATTGAGAAAAATAAAGGTAAAAGAATTGATTTAGTGCAAGGCACTAAATGGCATGGCATATCCATGGCAGTGATAAGACCTAAGAAATTAGAATGTTTTCCCCTGCCAGCTGTTTAGATTACTCATTCATATTAGTCACTTACTCTATTGAAAATAATTTTAAATTTTGACAATTAAGGAATATAGTATTTGATACATTGAATGAATTATTTTCTTAAATCTTATGTTCCAAATGTCACGTTCAGATTTTGTAACATTAGAGAGTCTATGACATCTGGACCTTTCCCTGTGACAGTGAAAATGAAAATATTGTATATTTTGGCCAGTTCCTCCTGTTGCTCATCGTTCAGTCACTAAGGTGTTCCCGACTCTTTGTGACCCCCACGGACTATAGCACACCAGGCTTCTCTGTCCACTATCTCCCAGAGTTGGCTCAAACTCATGTACATTAGGTCAGTGATGCCATCCAACTGTCTTATCCTCTGTCCCGCGCTTCTCCTCTTGCCCTCAATCTTTCCCAGCATCAGGGTCTTTTCCAGTGAGTCAGCTCTTCACATCAGGTGACCAAAGTATAGTGTGTTATCTCTTGGAAAAAAGTAATAAATCATTTCCTATCATGTTTCCTTGTAACTATCAGATGACAAATGCCCCATGATGTCTGGGAATCTTACCGAGGAAAAATAACACTTATTGTAACATGTTTAGTTTCTTAATGAATGAGAACTAATATTTATTAATATTATTTGTTTTTGATCTTCCCGACCCAGGAATCAAACCCAGGTCTCTGGCATTGCAGGCAGACTTTTTACCATCTGAGCCCACCAGGGAAGCCCTTAGTGAATGAAAACTGATATTTATTTATAATACTCTTTTTGTCCCTTAGGGCGAAAGGTACAATGTTGCTTGGTGGTTTTAAGACTTCTCAGAGTGCCCTCAAAAGTTAAAGCAAATGCTATTATTCAGATGCTATTTTCATTTTTTTTAATCTGAAGATTTTCTTTAACTTGGCTAGGAATTCAAAATTCTGTGCAACATACATGTGCACTCATATTCTTGCACTTGTGTGTACACATGCATACAGACATGGTCTCTCCTTGTAGCTCTTGTATGGTACAGTGATATAGCAGAGACTCTTTGGTCTAATGTGATCATTCTGGCATCTGTAGCTATTAAACTATCTCAAACATATCAGAACCGAACCAGTATCAAACTCTTGTGCTTGAGTAAACTTTAATGCATGCAAATATGTTATTTGCTGCAGCTTCCCTGGAGGCTCAAATGGTAAAGAATCTGCTGCAATGCAGGAGACCTGGGTTCGGTTCCTGGGTTGGGGAAATCCTCTGGAGAAGGAAATGGCTACCTACTCTAATATCCTTGCCTGGAGAATTCCATGGACAGAGGAGCCTGGTGAGGTACAGTCCATGGGGTTGCAAAGTCGAACACAACTGAGTGACTTACACAGACACATCATTTATTGCTATTGTATTGAATGTATATGGTTTTATACATTGACCTTAAATATCAAAAAAGTAGTGAATTATCAATTGCTTAATGTATCTTTTATAAAAAATAATTATTTGATAACTTGAAAATTCTTCTTTAGATCAGTAGTTATGTGAAGGTGTAAAGTGAACAGTGAACATAGATTTAAAAGAAAATCAATAACTGAAAATTTTAGACACTCAAATCTTTAAACATATCTTTCAATAGTAGACATTTTTGACTGTACTGAAAGGTGATTTATTTTCTTATGCTACAATAAAGGTATAAATAACTAAAGAAAATAAAATGAATGGAGGGAGGAGTTTCATTAAAACATCAAATAAGTACTTGCTTATCGTCATTATTTGGTGTGTGCGTTAGTCACACACCAACTCTTATGTGACCCATGGACTGTAGCCCACCAGGGTCCTCTGTTCATGGAATTCTCCAGACAAGAGTACTGGAGTGGTTAGGCATTCTGTTCTCCAGGGAATCCTCCTGACAAAGGAGGACAGCAAATACCATATTCTTTGATTAGGATTCTATGTATTATATATTTTAATTCAAGTCTGATAATTCTTTCCTTAATAAATGATCAGTGATTTTTACTGAATCCAGTAAAAGGACTTCTTCCTGACCCAGATCTCCTGTATTGCAGGCAGATTCTTTATCATCTGAGACACCAGGGAAGCCTTATTCTTATTTACCACTTTATAATCATTCTACCAAATGCTTTATTCAGTAGGGATGCATACTTATCAATAACTGATAATTATCAAAGATAAGAGATATGTCTTTCATATGACTCTATGCTTTAAAGTATTAATTAAATGTCTAAAAGGTATTTCCACAGTTAACTTGTAAAATGAGAAATAGGCTGAATTCAAAAATACTAATTAAATACAGAATGTGATTCAGTAAAAGTCACTGATGGTTAATTAAGGAAAGAATTATCAGACTTGAATGAAAATATATAAAACATATAGTCCTAATGAAAGAATATGTTATTTGCTTTCCTCCCTTGTTACTAGACATTTACCAACCAAGTATTTAACCTTGAGAAGACTCAAAAAAGCTTTTCTGAGCATATAACATTTCCCACATACTGAACTAGGCAATTTAGGGTTTCAGAAGGTAGTTGAAGATAAAATACTTGCCAGCATTTCCTTGCAGACTAATTAAGGAAAAAAGTATTAATTAACTATTAGAGGATGGGAAAAGAAATCCAGGAAACAAACCTACCTTAAACAAATATGTAAATGCTGACATATTTATCAAGAGATTTAAAATTTTGTTTTCTTTCTTCTCTCTTTGCTATTGATTTGAAATCTCAAGTTTGAAGTTATAGTGTGTTCTTATTCCTTTTTTTTTCTTTTATTTGAAGAAGTGAAATTCTCTAACACTTTTGATGGTTACTGTGAGAAATTTTAAAGCGTGTATCTTTCTTAATGGGCTTCCCTTGTGTGGTGGCTCAAGCGGTAAAGAATCTTCCTGCAATGCAGGAGACGGGGGTTGAATCCCTGGGTGGGGAAGATACCTTAGAGAATCAAATAGCTGCCATCCAGTGTTCTTGCCTGCAGAATTTCAAGGACATAGGAGACTGGCGAGTTCATTCAATAGCTTTACAGTTCTCTTTCAACAATTTAAAGCATTAGAATATTTACCAAAGCCAGATAAAAATTGCAAGAAAGGAAAATTACAGATTAATGTTTATAATGAATATAGGCATGAAAACTAATTAGAAAATTAAATCTAGCAATACTTATATAGAGATAATACATTATGACTAAGTGAGATTTATCCTAGGAAAGCAAGGTTGGTCCAACATTAGAAAATCAATCAATGCAAATTATCATATGTAATTAGAATCAGACACAACTTAGCCACTGAACAACAACAATTATCTCAGTGGCTGTAAAAAAAAAGAATCGCTTGACTAAATCCAACATCTATAAATGATAAAACACTCAACAAAAAATTGGTTGGAAGGAAATTACATCAGACTGTTAATGAGCATCCATGAAAACCTATCACTGATGTAATACTTTATAGTGAAAAACAGCATTTTCCCCTGAATTTGTAAACAAGGAAAGGATATCTGTTTTTTTTTGTTTTTTGTTTTTTTTCAGCATTATGCTGGAGATTATGCCAGTGAAACAAGATAAGAATAAACACAAGTATAAAGTTTGGGAAAGAAGAAATAAACCTGTCCATATTTATAGATAATATGATATTCCATTAAAAAACCTTAAATAGTCTGTTTAAATATATCTATTATGGTGGTGGTGGTTTAGTCCCTAAGTTGTGTCCGACTCTTGTAGTCCTATGGACTGTGCCGCCAGGGCTCCTCTGTCCATGGGAATCTCCAGGCAAGAATACTGGAGTGGGTTGCCATTTCCTTCTCCAGGGGATCTTCCCAACCCAGGAATCAAACCCGGGTCTCCTGCTCTGCAGGCAGATGATTTACCAACTGAGCTATGAGGGAAGCTCTTATTATAAGTAATGATTAAATTTAGCAAGGTAACAGGATACCAAATTAGTGCAAAAATATTTTATATAATAGCATTGAATACTTTCAAAATATAACTTACAAAAGTAACATCTTTTAAAATAACATTAAAGACAAAATGCCAGTGGCTAAATATAATGTAAAAAATATAATAAAAATTTTAAAATGTTATAATTACAAAATGTTTTGTAAGAAATCAAAGCATCTAACTGAAGAGATACCATGTTCATTGATTGGAAGACATATTATTGTTAATTTGTTGATCTATAGATGCAATATTGTACTTCATAAGTTGGTCTATAGATGCAATATATTCTTATCATATTTCTAGAAACATTTTTTTTAGAAATTTGCAACATAATTTACAAATTTGATACCACGAAAGGCTTAGAATATGTACAACCATTCTGAAAAAATTGAAAGGTTTATGGGACTTTTAAGAATTACCATGATGCTGTAGTAATAAAGCCAACATGTTATAGATATAAACACAGCAGATAAATAAAGAGTAAAAAAGTGAGTTTCTACAAAAAACTCACATATATGTGGATAGTTGACTTTTAACAAAGCTACCAACACAATTCAGTGGCGAAGAGGATAGTTTTTCTATGAATGGTGCTGGGACCATAATATGTATGTGGGGAAAATAAATGCTGACTTTTACCTCACACTCTACACAATAACTAATTAAAAATGGATCATACACCTAAAGGTAGAAACTACTATTTTTAAACTTCTAGAAGAATACACTGGAGAAAATCTCCACCATCTTGGAGTAGTCAACAATTTATTACAAGACAAAAAGAAGCAGCAATAGGAGAAAATTTGATAGAAGTACAGTACATAAAATTGTGAAGTATCTGTTCTTCGTAGGATCCCCTTACAGAAAAAAAAAGACCAAAACATAGATTGGGAAAACATTCACAATACATAAATCTTGCAAAAGCCTTGTATACAAATGTACAATGACACCTTTTCCCTATGAAAACCATCTTCTTTTTTTTACACAATTAATACTATATTGGTATTTCCTTCTCAGAAGACCCAAATGAACACATTATTCTTCTTTCCTTTCTTGATAAAATCCACCAATTTCTGTTGTCATTCGAAGGTTGCTTTATGTAATGGATTTACTTTTCGTATAATTCTAGTGTTTTTCCATATACAGTTACTTTTAACATTAGTATTTCCCCCCGATAGTTTCCATTTACTTGTTTTACTTTCTTAATGATAAACATCGGAATGGCGTCAGGCTAATATCTCTAAAGCACATGCACAAGCGCAAGGACAGTCCAAGGTGAAAATAAAATCCGCAATAGGAAATGAATATCCCACACCTTAAGGATTAGGGAATTCTAGCATGTGTCTTCGGAGAAGGAAATGGCAACCCACTCCAGTGCTCTTGCCTGAAGAATCCCAGGGACAGGGCCACCTGGTGGGCTGCTGACTATGGGGTCGCACAGAGTTGAACACGACCGAAGCAACTTAGCAGCAGCAGCAGCAGCATGTGTCTTTGTAATAAAATAATAGAGCCATTTCATTCCTACTTACTAATTTTGTTTATTCATGCCACTTCATAAACAGCTGTTTTTGCTCAGTCATCAAAGATAGGCTGGGATACAGCCATAGAAGGGAGAAACTGGATAATTTGTGATTTGGATTAACCTAGAGTCTGTCATACAGAGTGAATAAGTTTGAAAGAAAGAAACATCATTTATTAATGCTAGAAAATCTAGAAAAATGATAGGAATCTAGAATCTAGAAAATCTAGAAAAGGAATCTAGAAAAATGATACTGATGAACTTATTTGCAGGGTAGCAATAGAGATGCAGATATAGAGAGTGGACATGTGGAGATGGTAGGTGGGGTAAGGAGAGGGTAGGATGAGTTGATATAGTACCATTGACATATCTACACTACCATGTATAAACTTGATAGCTAGTGGGAAGCTACTATGTAGC
>NW_011494783.1:3381608-3392534 GCF_000754665.1 Bison bison bison
GGGGTGGGATGGGGGTGGGAGGGAGGGAGGCTTAAGGAGAGAGGGGATATATGCACACATATAGCTGATTCACTTCCTTGGACAGAAGAAACTAACATGACATTGTAAAGTGATTATACTCCAATTAAAAAAAAAAAAAAGATAGGTTAGTATAGATGAGTGAAAGTGTTTATTGCTCAGTTGTGTCCCACCCTTTGCAGCCCCATGAATTATAGCCTGCCAGGCTCCTCTGTCCACGGAATTCTCCAGGCAAGAATACTGGAGTGCGTAGTCATACCCTTCTCCAGGGGATCTTCCCGACCCAAGGATCGAACCCAGATCTCCTGCGTTGCAGGTAGATTCTTTACTGTCTGAGCCACCAGCGAAGCCACTAGTATAGATTGTTACAGATAAGAAACTTACTGTATTTTGGGCACAGTTAACGAAGCTGTCATATTTGGGGCAGACTTGAGGAACATTTGCTGAGAAATACTTTCTGATTTGATTTTCCTTTTCTGGGTTATTTTTCCATGACAGTCACTTTAACCTTTGGTATCCCTAATCTTATGATAATAGTTACAATTAAGTAGCTGGCATGGTCATATTTTGGCTGTAATGAATGTAATTTATGATTTAATTAAAATTATCCTAAGTCAAGTACAGTAATCTATTTGCATGAGAAAATATGAAAAATTTAGGATGGTCTTCCTCTAAGTTTTATCCAGGTAGGTAAATTTAAACAACAGGCTGTAACTCTTTTGCTTTGCATCTTGATTCATCACATATCATGGTTCCCCAAAGAATGTCTTTCCTAATTACATTTTGTCCTCAACAATATTAAAGTTCATTGCCACTGCCCTAATAAACAACATGATGTCTGCCTGAAAATTGCCTGCAAGAACTGCTGGCTGACTGGAAGATGCCAGTTTATAATAAAAAGCGATTGCTAGGGATTTATAAAAAAAAAATAAAGTTAATTACATTACTACTTATCTCTCTTTCCCTTTGGGCAAGTTAAATTATTAGATTCATTTTTATTTATTGAATTATTCATTGGAAGATGTGTCATCATCCATCTATATGAAAACAGATCTCCCAAGAAAAAAGGTAAATATATTTACCCCCTTCAAAAAAAGTAAATATTGTAAAATGTGTGTTTCAAATATAAATATATTTCTGATTGAAAAGGAAAGTTTGAAATTTTGAAAACCTGTGACAGAGTCCAGGTTTTGCCTCCGCTTTAACAAAATTGACCCTGCACTTCATGCTTACTATTTTGTTTCCTTCTTAAAAAGAAATTCCAGAGGGTAGTGGTTTCCATCCAACTTAATTGTAAGTGTCACTTGAAAGACTTAGACAGACAGTATCAGTGATTGAGTTGTTTATCAAGCCAGTAATATGGTATGGCTGTTGTACTAATAATCAAGTTTTAATAAGCTCTCAAAAATATTGGGTGCTTGTTTAAGGCCTCTAATTTGAATAGCTTATGCTTACCTGGAATGTATGATTGCATCCCAAACATATCAAAATAACTGTCAAATACATTATATGCACTGCAGGTTTGGAGATAATAGCTAGAAGGCCTAACATCTATCCTAGAAAAGCTGTGTGTACAAAATGTTCAGCGAAGTCCTTTCATATACTTAAATGATGGACTTAAGAATACTGTATTATTTTAGCAAATATGATAGATAGGCAAATGGTTCAGTGTATCTTTTTATCTGAGGAGTATTGTCGGGAAAAGCACATTTTAACCAAAGTTTGAGGTATCTTTTATTTCATATGGAAACATTTTTTTCCTAGCTATTACAATATAACAGTTATATTTTCCTTATAAATACTTATTGCTTCTTTCCAATATTCTGACCCATGAGAAACTGTGCTCACATGTCTGAGCATTTAAGTAATTATTGATTTAAACTCCCAACCCTGGAGAATTCTTGATGTCTTTTAAATGCAGCAGATGGATTTTGACCATGACTTCCTAGTGTGACTGCCTAGTCACCCTGTACATGGTGTGTGGTTTAAGCTAGTATTACTACAAATAGCCATTTTCATTCCTGCTCCCGCCTCTCTATACAAACGCAATAAGAATTTTAAGCAGGGGACAGATTTTGACACAGAGCAAGGAGGAACTATAATAACTTGCTACTGAAAAAATAGTATCTGTGTTCTTTGAATGGCCAATTTTTATTTCTTCTCTAAACATCTCTTTTTCCCAACCTGATCTGACTCTTATTTTAGAATTAATATTTCAGAGGATGTGCTACACATCACTGTTGCTGTTCAGGATGTTTGTTAAATGAGTACAGTAATTAGTTACCTGCTGTGTGTCAGGTACTTTGTGAGGTTCAGAGGTTCAAGGGGCTACCTGAAAGTGCACATGTTTCAGAGCACATGTAACCTTCTGTAGATCAGAGATGGGATCCCGGAGGACTGGAATTATGAAAGATTGTAAATCAAGGGAATGGGGAATATGGTGTGTGTGTGTGTGTGAACAGTAAGCTTCGAGAATAGCGCACAGAGCTAGTGTGGGAGTTACAAGGCATTTCCTACTTCTGCATCCCCATGGACAGGAGGGTGAAGGCAAAGATACAGATGTTGTGGTTACCAGTGCAGGAGGCAGGGATTATTAGTCTCAGAGGGTCTAGCTCATGTCTTGTTCATACATGTTTTCCTTCAAAGTTTGACACACTAGTACTTGCCTTCAACCTCAGACTGCTAGAAAGCCACACAGGTCGGGAGCAGGTGTGCAATCTTTCCTTTCTACGTTGCTTTAAAAATAATACTTATAAATAGTTTATGTTTTCCTAGGAAATATGGCATCTGTTATATGCCTCATATATTAGGATTTGGAGAGGGCACCAAAGGAAGTAATGAATAGAAAGAACAGTAACACACATTTCAGGAGAACGAAACCAAAACAAGTGGACTTACTGTAAAGGCCTGATTCAGGGGACAACAATCAAGACCAACCTTTTTAAATCTGAGAGAGTAGTGGACAGAGAGAGCTGGAGATACCAACTCTGAAATTGAAGCCGAGACCAGAAATGAGAAATTTGTATAAAAAAGAAATTGAAAGGTAACTTCTCTGTGAGAACAGTTCATTAATGTGAATTTACTTCTTATAGGAAAAAAATGGCATAATTAAATGAAACAGAGAATCCATTAGAACTTTGTCTAAAGCAATAAAAGAGATTAAGAAATGCTTATCTTTATTTGTAACAGAATTTTGTATTTGCACCTATACTCTAATTTTTCAAATTAATTATCTGCCAAACTTATGGCATGATTCTTTTCATAAAATTGATTGATAGCGTGACAGCTCATTCTGCTTTTGCAACAACATCACAATGAGGGACATCTTAACAACAATTTAAGAGCATTATTATTTATTCCAATAAACTCTGTTGATTCTTCAGATACTTTTATTTTGAAATGTCTTTTCAGTTATCCTTTCTGTCAATTTCCCTTCATTAGAATTGGTCTAATCATTGGTGATTTGAACTCTTTCACATCAGTGCCAACAATTTTAGAAAGGCCACTATGGATAGTACAGCTTGCAGTTTCATTGTTTTATTTCTTCAAGAAGAAATTCTGTTTAGTCATAATTCCTGCTCAGTTGTGTCCAACTCTTTGTGTCCCCATGGGCTGTAGCCCATCAGACTTCTCTGTCCATGGAATTCTCCAGGCAAGAATATGGGAGTGGGTAAGCAGGGGATCTTCTCGACCAGGGATCAAACTGGGGTCTCTGACACTGCACACAGATTCTTTAACTTTTGAGCCACTAGGGAAGACCCAACACTCCTGTAACATTTGCTGCTTTTTTTTTTTTTTTAGATTGAGGTATAATAGACATATCACAATATATTAGCTTCAAGGATACAACATAACAATTCAATATTTGTATATACTGTGAAGTAATCACCAGAACAAGGTTAGTAAACATTTGCAATTTCATTTCATAGTCAATTTACACTTTATTTGCATTATAATCAGTGAATAACTGACTAATACATTATCATTGAGGTGAAAAGCAGAAGTAGGCTTTAGTGTAAAATAGCAGAAAAGAATGAATAGGGAACTTAACCCAACCAATTTTAAACATATTTTTATGAGAAGTTCAGTTTTAGTTCTCTATACAAATGCATAACTTAGGGGCTACAAATAAATAATTCTCCTACAAAGAGGATATAGATATTAACCAGGTTATTTCTTAGGAACTGACCAATATGGTCTTCACTGGTGCCCTCATCCTGAGTAAACTTTAGACAGCCTCCTTCCTGGCCCTAGATTCCTAGTCTCCTTGTTCTTAGAGCATTTACTTTAGAACTCTTGTAATTATAAATCCTTTCTCTGCTCCTTTTAGATGTAAATGTCGTGATACCGGCCTTCTGCCTGTTTTGTAATCCAGGACATTCGCTCTAGTGCCTTGGAGCCATCTCTGAACTATAAACATCAAGGAGAGTAGCACCCCAACCCCCCAGTTTCAATTGGGAGAACAGGGGCTCACTTTGATGGACTTGTTACTTGCAAGTTGGAAAATTACCTCCATTGATGAAGATGGGAGAAAGTTAACCTTTCCTCTGTGTAAAGTCAATTAACAAACAGGTGGCCTAAGATCCACCCCTACCCCTACTTGCGGGAAGTATAGCTGAAGCTGGGTTTTGCCTCTCCCCATGATTGCAGCATGATTTGGCTTTCTTGGTGGCTCAGCTGGTAAAGAATCCATGTGCAGTGTGGGAAACCTGGGTTCGATCCCTGGGTTGGGAAGATCCCTTGGAGAAGGGAAAGGCTACCCACTCCAGTATTCTGGCCTGAAGAATTCCATGGACTGCATAGCCCATGGGGTCACAAAGGGTCGGGCATGACTGAGCGACTTTTACTTTCATGATTGCAGTGTTTCAGTCGCATTCCTTGCCAGTTTACCTTTGTCCAGTGCGATTTTTTCTTTGACAGAACACATAAGAAACTAATCGGATCAGCTGGGACTCAGAGAACTTCCATCTGTTTGGCACATAGAGTCTTGGTAAGATCATATCCAGCCCATCCAGTGGCCCTAGTGGTAAAGAATCTGCCTGCCAGGGCAAAAGGCTGTAGAAGTTTCAATCCCTGGGTCAGAAGGAGATGGAAATGGCAACCCACTCCAGTATTCTTGCCTGGAAAAGTTCCATGGACAGAGGAGCCTGGTGGGCTACAGTCCTTGGGCCGCAAAGAGTCAGACATGATGGAGCAACTGAGAACAACACACATCTTTTTATCACCTGAACTTCCCAGGCTGAAAAATACCACAGACTCTGAGGTTTATGTTCTTACTGAAGATTTAAGAATTGCTGATAAGTCTCACAGGACATGTTCTTTGCCCTTCTTCTGTACATTCAGTTGGTTTTATATATCATTTTGTGATATTTCATTCCCCTATTTTACGATTAATCTGTTCCCTAGTAAAGAAAACATGTTTTCATATTATTGGAATTATAACTTCAGTTACAAAAAGTATGTAATTGAGATTATACAAAAAAAGGAAATAAAACTATAAATAATTTTTTTTATCCCACAAGGCACTTTAGACTTGGCTAAAGCTTTAGAAGATTCCTAGAAAAATTATAACTTCATTTTGCTTTGAAATGCTTCTCTGATCATCACCCATTCAATAACCACTTATTGAACCTTTAAATTTGAGCCAGGAACCATTCTAGGCACATAGGATTTAAAATATGAATTGTCAGATTGCAGAATCACCCTCCAGATCATTTTTATGCAATGTTGACCTAGTACACATTATGAGCTGCTGACCCAGAGAATGTGAAAGATTCAGAAAAGACTGTGGGAGAAATAGAACCTTTTTTTTGTCTAGTATATGCATGCACATTTGTTGCTCTGGCTTAAACAAATAAGTAACCTTAATATGAAATAAATTATTTTACTTTCATATTTTACCATTCTGCTCACTGGTAGATTTGTAACTTTCTGCTTTTGACCTCTACTGTAATTGGTTTTCATTGGTGACATCAAAATCTAAGAGATGGCATTAACATATGCTCAGTCTGACTAAAGATGTCAAAATCTTATTATGTATTTTATGTTAAGAAAGGAATTGGATATCAACCAAGGGATAACAACAAATTGCATCCAAAAATAGGAACGTGAAAGTTAATAAAAAGAAGGTAAAGACTAATTTATTTTATCTATTAAACGTGGAGGGAAGGAATTTTACAGCTTTTGGTGTCATTCAGATTATTTACTTTGCATGAAGCAAGATTATGTGAAAAGTGCGTTTTATGATGTCAACTTCTATGATAGTTTTTCTGTTATAGGAGATTCTCAGTTTACAACCTGCACAGTATGAGAACTGGAAATTCGGAGTCATGTTTATTAAACCAAGTTACCTCTACTCATAGTATGCATTTCTTTAATTATTCCTCTTCAGAATACTGTTTTAGATGTACATATATCATGTCCAGTCCTTATTTGTATATTTGAACTAATTCATAGTAAAGATTTAATAAAACACACAGAAAAGGCTTCAGAACAAATGTGTACTCTTATACTTTAAAATGGCTACTGCATACATAATTAACTTATTTTTTTAAATCTTTTTTGTTGTTATTTTTAACGTTTTAAATTTTTAGTTATTTTCTTTCTTTTTAAAATTTCTTTCACAATTTACTTCTCTGTTTTGGAGTTTGTGCTGTTTGTTCATGAATCAGTGACTCTTAAATATTACAGCTGTATAATAAATCTTGATATTTGTTCATGCAAAGACCACCACCTTAATCTGAGTTGTAGATATCTTCCATTTATTCTTCCCGATTTACTCTTTACTACTTTTATCCTAATATCTGCTCAGGAGTTGACTTCTATAGATTCCATGGTCTTCCTTGTCCTCAAGCTTTTTCTTGAATTTGGCCAGGAGAGAATTATGGTAGGAGATGAGAGAGAAAGAGAAAAGTGATGATGTCTTTTTTTTTTTTCCCTATGAGGCTAGATTCATTTTGCTAGTAATTTAGGAAATCCTGAAGAGGGTTGTGCTTAGCTCCCTTCCCCTCTCCTAGAATTTACTTCTGGTGTTATTAATAAGATTACTCTAGCCTGGAGGATATGTTAGGAGTAGGGTGATCTAGGTAGGAGTTAGGAGACAGTGATTTTTAATGACATATATCTGACTCTGACAATTCTCTTTCTAAAACACATTTGGGACTTACTTACCTGTTGGTCAAGTGGTTAAGACTTCACTTTTCAAAGCAGAGGGTGCAGGTTTGATCCTTGGTCAGGGGGTTAAGACCCTACATACCTCAGGGCCAGAAAACCAAAACATCAAACCGGAGAAATATTGTAACAAATACAATAAAGACTTTAAGAATGGTCCACATCAAAAGAATCTTAAAAAAAAGAAAACTTTTAACAGCTTAATGTCCTCTTCTGAATAATATCCAAACTCCTTTCATTATCACCAGGCCTTCCATAAACTGAGTGGCGTCTGTCCCTTTGACCTCTTTTCTACTGCTGTCTCCACAACACTGGACACTTCAACCTCCTTGCTGTTACTCAGAGATGAACTTTTTTTTTTCCTGCCTCATTACCTTTGCACTAAGCAGCTCTGTCTGCTTATCTTCACAAGCCTCCCTCCATCTCATCAACTCCTCATTCAAATCATTACCCTGGAAGCAGCTTTGGCTGCTCATTTCAAAGGATCCCTAGTTTGACTCCAACACCTTTTTCTGTTTACTTTGCTTTATAACATGTATCTTTGCTTTGTAACATTTACCTTGGGTGAACTTTGTGTACTCATTTAATACTTGTCTTCTTCAATGCAATGTTAGCTCTGCAAGGGAAAGGACCTTGGCTTGCTTACAACCACATTTTCTAACCAAGAACCAGTGTAGGCTGTAGTCACTGCTCAATAAATATTTGTTAAATGAAATGCATTGCTGGGCAAACACATCAATAGATTTGCTGAGCCAGTGTCTGTGTCACCATTTCATTACCTTGTGGCAGGCATCACCCGTCAATCACTGCATATGTGAGTCGATCTAATTCAAAATCTCCTTGCAAATTAATTGTAGTCACTATGACCAGCAGATAGGCTTTGGCATAGAAGATGAGCTCTACTTCCATCCTTTTCTAGAGCACTGAAAATACAGCCAGCCCTCCACATCCACAGATTCAACCAACCATGGTTTGAAAACATTCAGAAAGAAAAAAAAAAAAAATCCAGAAAGTTTCAAAAAGCAGAACTTGAATTTTCTGTATGCCAGCATAAATCTACATAGATTTACATTGTAATTAGATATCGTAAGTCATCTAGAGACTATGTAAAGTATATGGGAGGATGTGCACAGGTTATTTGCAAATATCACCTATGCAAGGGACCTGAGCATACTTTGATTTTGGTATCCACTGGATGTGCATTAAATAAGAAATGAAAACTTTCTGGGTAGAAAACTTCAAATTGAAGATATAATAATATAGAAATGAAACTTTGAATCTGCAATTCCAGATCACCTTATCTAAGACTCAAAAGTACATGTTTGCTATGTATATTTAGAAGAAAGAAAATTCACTGTACCTAAGATAGGGGTTCAGGGAAGAGTTTATTTTATTGTTCATAATATTTAGAGAAATATAAGTTCACATGTGTCCTTAAAAAGCAGTAGAACTGAATATCCATAAAGCCTTCACTTAAATCTAGGGATTAGAAGCATGTAAAATAGTATCCATATTTCACAAAACAGGAAACCTAATGAGTAATGCAAGAGTAGAGCTATCCATTAACACAGCATGGATCATAAATGACTTATATGCAAACAATTTAAAACTTTTCTTAAGTGAAAAAGACTGTCAGAAGGTGCTTAAAAATGAATAATATACACATGAATATATATACACATGTTATTTAATATAAATATTTATTAAAATGACAAAGCAGCATACTATGGAAAGACATTACAAAAACCCATTATGATTAGATGAATGTAATCCAACAAAGCAGCAAGGAGAAAGAAGATAGGAATCATAAGATGCTAAGCTCCAGGAGACCAGGAAGTTGTGTCTGTACTATTCACTCTTGAATTCACAGAACCTGGAAGAGTGTCTGGCACATAGTAGGCACTCAAAATTATTTCTGGAATAATGTCTTAAAAACCAAAAAACATAAAAGCAATAAACAGGAGGAACAGGATCACTTTATATTACCAAATCAGTGTTTATAACTAATATGTATGAGTTGCAAAACTTGGATGGTAATTGAAATACATACACCAAAAAAGATATCATATATTAAGATTTTATAAAAATTGTGAACAAAAAGTTAAAAGTACCAATATCAATATTTAATAAATCAAGGATATAGAAGGGAAAAATAATATTATTGCAATAAAAATTAATCCGCTTTTATATGACATTAAAAACCCAAGAGTACATCTACATTTTAAGTCTTTCTTCATCATTTATTGTCACTATAAAACAACATGGATAGATTATAATCAGTTATTATACTGGTGATTTATTTATACCTCAAGATTAAGAATATTATGATGTTAAAAATAAATTTTTTAAATGTACCAATTGCCAATACTATCCCCCTCAAAAGTATTTTGTATTTAAAAATATGTATTTGATTGATCTTTAGTGGTTCATTGAAAATATTATGAAACCTGTAGCTGAATATCTCAAAACTTTATGGACTAATGCCTGAATTTTTATTTGGGATAAAATTTTAACTGCTTTTTTCAAAAAAATAAATTGAGTATTCACTCAAGAATTTAAAAAATAGAGGAAAGGCAAAATAAAAAAAGACTATCAAAGAAAAATGCCTTCAATTAAAAACTAGTGCCTTAGAATTGTTGCCATTTTCTCATTAGTTTAACTGATAAAAACTGAAAACTCTCAAAATTGCAAAATAGTGGAGATAAAATATTTGTTAACACATTTGGTTATTTTATTTGACAATATTTTCTGAAAAGCATAAATTAATACACATTGACACAATAAATAGAAAATCTGAAGAATCCATAAACTAAAGAAGTACAATATGTATCAGATCAGATCAGATCAGTGGCTCAGTCGTGTCCGACTCTTTGTGACCCCATGAATCGCAGCACACCAGGCCTCCCTGTCCATCACCAACTCCCGGAGTTCACTCAGACTCACATCCATCGAGTCAGTGATGCCATCCAGCCATATCATCCTCTGTCGTCCCCTTTTCCTCCTGCCCCCAATCCCTCCCAGCATCAGAGTCTTGTCCAATGAGTCAACTCTTTGCATGAGGTAGCCAAAGTACTGGAGTTTCAGCTTTAGCATCATTCCCTCCAAAGAAATCCCAGGGCTGATCTCCTTCAGAAGGGACTGCTTGGATCTCCTTGCAGTCCAAGGGACTCTCAAGAGTCTTCTCCAACACCACAGTTCAAAAGCATCAATTCTTCGGCACTCAGCCTTCTTCACAGACCAACTCTCACATCCATACATGACCACCGGAAAAACCATATCCTTGACTAGACGGACCTTTGTTGGCAAAGTAATGTCTCTGCTTTTCAATATGCTATCTAGGTTGGTCATAACTTTCCTTCCAAGGAGTAAGCGTCTTTTAATTTCATGGCTGCAGTCACCATCTGTAGTGATTTTGGAGCCCAGAAAAATAATGTCTGACACTGTTTCCACTGTTTCCCCATCTATTTCCCATGAAGTGGTGGGACCAGATGCCATGACCTTCGTTTTCTGAATGTTGAGCTTTAAGCCAACCTTTTCCACTCTCCACTTTCACTTTCATCAAGAGGCTTTTGAGTTCCTCTTCACTTTCTGCCATAAGGGTGGTGTCATCTGCATATCTGAGGTGATTGATATTTCTCCCAGCAATCTTGATTCCAGCTTGTGTTTCTTCCAGTCCAGCGTTTCTCATGATGTACTCTGCATATAAGTTAAATAAACAGGGTGACAATATACAGCCTT
>NW_011494783.1:3392702-3393049 GCF_000754665.1 Bison bison bison
ATGTAAGGAAGTATGCCTTCTTTTTCTTTCCATACATATAATTTTTTGCCTCTTTCAAGTGACTTGAAAGAGGCAAAAAATTATATGTATGGAAAGAAAAAGAAGGCATACTTCCTTACATAAAAAATTTTACATCTGAAATAGAACTGTTTAATCAATCAGTAGCTTGACAGAAAGATTACTTCCCTCATAAAAGATACTTTGCTGTTATAACTGGTGGATCTAATGGACTTCAAAATATTTTTTTTTCCAACCTTTGTCTTGTCTTTTCAGAATGTTTCTACTTGTTTTATCAATGCAAAAGTTTTTTTAGTGTAATTGATCAGTATTTTCTTTTATGATGTGTG
>NW_011494783.1:3393149-3396037 GCF_000754665.1 Bison bison bison
ATCATCTTTCAGGATTTGGAATAGCTCAACTGGAATTCCATCACCTCCACTAGCTTTGTTCGTAGTGATGCTTTCTAAGGCCCACTTGACTTCACATTCCAGGATGTCTGGCTCTAGGCCAGTGATCACACCATCATGATTATCTGGGTGGTGAAGATCTTTTTTGTACAGTTCTTCTGTGTATTCTTGCCATCTCTTCTTAATATCTTCTGCTTCTGTTAGGTCCATACCATTTCTGTCCTTTATCGAGCTCATCTTTGCATATACATATATGTGTATATATATATATATGATATGTATGTTTTATATATATATATATATGTATGTATACATATATGTATATAAGATGGTTTCCCCAGAAAACTCCAGATTTTTCATTTGTGCTTAGTGAACTGATTTTTATTCTTCTTAAGTCATTTGGCATATTGTTTAATTTCTATAACTGTTGTGTTAAACACGCGCAAAACTAATGAACTTTATTTCACACATGAATATGTTTGCATATTTTCTTTCTCAAAAAATGTATTTATCTTAAAGCTGAAAAAAGCATATTATTCTTTTCAATGCTATTTTACAACAATCCCTATATAGGTATTACCCATAATTTTACAGATAATTTACAAATTATACTTAAGCTTTTAGCATAATTTTAAATACTTATATTACTGTCGTTTTTTTTTAGTTGTTAGTAGTAATTCTCAGGAAGACAAACATTTTTCTATATATTTGTGTTAAATTTTCAAGGGACGTTTACTTAAATAGATTTTATTCTCATTGGAGTATTGATTCTTAAAACAACTTGATTTATTAATTAGTAATTCATAGCAATGAAGAGAAGAATTAATAGAAATTTAGCAAATGTATGTGTCTCAACCTCTCTGCTTCATCTCTCAAACCCATAACCATGTGCTGCCAATTCATATACATTTTTGCTTATGAAACCTCATCCTACTAAGTTGTAACAATTTCACTGAAAGGATTAAGAAAACATCAGGACAAACTAGTTACAAAATAATAGCTCCTGTCACAGTGCTGTATGGCAAAAACCAACACAATGCTGTAAAAATCAAAAAACATACACAAAGAAGTATTTTCAAAATTGCTAACTCATGCCTCTGTGAATTAAAAAATAAGTCTACTAACTAGAGTTTAATTTTGTTTAAAGGTTTTTTACCTTTAGCCTTAGGGCATTATATGTTCAGAAGTAATTCAGCTTATGTTTTCTTTCCCACTTTAGTACTGTTATGTTATTAAATTGACATTTAACTTGATTCATTTGCTTTTCTTTAAATTGCATTTCGGGATTTGTTTTCTTATTTCATTGTTGACTTTTTCTTAATTATGTAAAATGTTAACATGATTCCCAAAGTCAGAACCATACAATAAATATGTGCATAAAAGGGCCATTTTCTCCATTCCATCTACGCTTTGAGCCTCCTTCTCACTCATCTGTTAGTCCTGTGGTGAACAGAATTCTAAGGATGACTGCCAGTGACCTTAGCTCTTGTGTATGTCCTGATCTTTTGAATGTTTATCAAATTTGTGACTATACAATCACTCTTGCTAGTATGTTACTTTATAAGGCAAAAGGAAGATTCGGTTCATCTCATGATTTCTTTAAAATCAGAGTTTTCTGTGCCTAGAATCAAAAGAAGAAATAAAAACAGTTAGGGAAAACAAAACAAAGACTTAACACATCATTACTGGCTTGAAGATGGGGCAGGCCAGATGGCGAGGAATACAGGCAGATCCTTGAAGCTGAGCAGGTAAGTCCAGCAAACCCAAGACACCGAATGCTGGCAGCAGCCGGAATATGCTTGGAAGTGGGTTTTCCTCAAGGCTTCCAGAACCCAGCCTGGCTGACACCTTGAAGTTGGTATTATGAGCTTCTCCGCAGAGAATTCAGTCAAGCCCATCTAGATTTCTGACCTCAGAACAGTTAGTTAATACCTGGGTTTTACTTTAAGTCACTAAATTGTGGCAATAGAAAACTAATACAGTATCCAATTTTGTAATCTCTGGTTTACCCTTATTATTTTTTGAACATATGAGCAGATTCATGTTAAAAAAAGTTAAAAGTTATTGACAAAAAGTCAGAACAAGTTACAGTTTTACAAAGTTTCTCCAGTTTTTCTGTATCATTCTATAGATCAGTTATCTAGAATATTTTGAAGCAATTATTTTAACATAAAGGGAATGTGTTAATTTCTTTAAATTGTTCTGCTTTCTAATATGTGAAATAATCTATGTGTCTGAAGTATTATTTATTAATTATAATAATGTTTTAAAAGTTAAAAGCCATAATCATGACCCATTTTGATTGATAATAATGCTGAATGTGCAAAACTATTTAATCAGTTATGTTACCTACATCATATTTAGCATAGTTAAGTGCTTAATGATTCTGTAGTTACTACCAGAAATAAAATTTTAAGGGAAAACAGAAATATTATAAATAAATGAATCATATTTTTATCCCTGAATGTTAATATTGTTTGTAACATCTTTGGCTAGTTGTATTGTTAATCTTCCCAACAAAAATTCTTCAACCTCTGTCAAATATAACTTTTTTATTATTTTGCATAAGGAACATATCTTAAATTATGTTATGGAAAGAACAAATGGACATTAATCTAATACTAATATTTGCACAGAGAATCAAATGTATGACATGACCTGGAGTTCAAAGTGTCAAAGATTTGGCAAAACAAACCTTTACCTATCTGATGTAAAGCTGCACACACGTTGCTGCTGCTGCTGCTGAGTCTCTTCAGTCGTGTCCGACTCTGTGCGACCCCAGAGACAGCAGCCCACCAGGCTCCCCCGTCCCTGGGATTCTCCAGGCAAGAACACTGGCGTGGGTTGCCATTTCCTTCTCCAATGCATGA
>NW_011494783.1:3396137-3419045 GCF_000754665.1 Bison bison bison
TGCATGAAAGTGAAAAGTGAAAGTGAAGTCGTTCAGTCGTGTCCGACCCTCAGCGATCCCATGGACTGCAGCCTACCAGGCTCCTCTGTCCATGGGATTTTCCAGGCAAGAGTCCTGGAGTAGGGTGCCGTAACTATTCTTTAAATCTAGCGTCTTCCTCCAGCACTCCCTAAACAAGGCAGGAACAATGAATTATAAATGTAGATCATGTAAATGGATGACTTTAATTATTTAAGATTTTAATCTTACATGGAAAGTTGCAGCAATCATTCTTATGGCCTTCAGAGCTTCCTTTTGCAAGCAAAGCAATGTAGTTGAACAGGCATAGAAAAGGCCCGAAGAGAAGACGTAAGTGATTGTAGTTGTCATTTTTTTTTAATTACCATATTCTCTTAGATGGTGCTTTATTAGTGCTTTGACAGCTGCCTTATCACTGAAAATATTTTTTCCAACATTGTAAACTGAGCAATCCAGTAAGACCTGTGCTTATTTTGCACAAGATTGGACCTGTCATACTTGATTTGCTTCTTTACTCAGAGTGAGTGTGTGCATCTCTGTCAATTTCACCTTTCTGTTTCCCAGATTTTAAAAATAGGTACATTCAAGTATTCGTTGCTTAAGGCAAGCTTTTGTAAGCTTAACCCAATTTTCCTCTAGCGGCCTTTAAACAGAAGTGAATGGATTATTTCTTAATGCACCCCTCGACTGTAAAATCTAAGTTGATTTAAGAAGGGAGAATTTAAATCCATAGTTTTGTTTCATAGATTTTCGGTACTGTTTTTCTGAATTTTTCCAACTATAAGGTTCTCCCTTCTGCTGCCCACTTTCATTCTACTTTTCAAAAAAAAAAAAAGGAATATTTCTTAGACCTGAATATTACCCAACCTCACATTCAAAGCTGCCAAAATCTACTGTCCTAACATTTCTGTTATTTTTGGTTATTAGGTATAATTTGAAAACAGAAAGGCAAATAAAACTAATTGTCGTACTGTAACTATTGTACTATATCCAATAATTATTATCTGTTTCTATAATGAGTCAAACATGTGTCCTCCTATGTCAGTAAGGCCACATTACTCCTTACTTCACAGGTACATGGTGAGGATAATATGGGATGATATGGGGAGTATATGACCCATAAATATTTTCTTTCTAGTTTTTAATCCAATATTCTAGAAGTTTCCAGCTTCTCACTTTTAAAGTGAAATAGATGCTTTCATCTTTTTTTTTTTCCTATACAAAATTACTCACAACCAACTGTTTCAGTCTGAATGATACAGTCTCTAATATAGTAAAGTATCCATTCCCAGGATCAATTTCTAGTTGAATCCCAACCATTGTTGAGATTTTATCTGTATTGTATCAGTCTTGATTTTACCTGTAATTTTATGTTTACATTCCTTTGTTAAAATCAGAATACTTTGTTTTTCCTCACATATTATTTGTATATGGACAATAGAGTCCATAGAATGTTTTCCTGAAACCCTTTCTTGTTATATTTTCATATAAACTATTGGGCATGTCTGTCTTGATAGTCCTCTGTTACTCCCCATGTCCTTTTTGGTATCTGGTTGTATAATTCTATCTGGGACTTTTTCCCTCTCTCTGATTCTAATTTAGATCTGAGTCTTATTGATGAAGTCGGCAAGTTTCCAGGCAGATATTTCCTTTCTGCTCCTCATTAGAAGCTCTCAGGTGCCTCAGCCAAGGGTCTATCACTCTGAGTTTGTTCGTTGGATAAAAAGCCAAATCACATTAAGTGCTGCCAGTCAGCAATTTAGCCAGATACACATACCCCCATAGCATCCTTTTTCTTCCAAAGTCCCAACTTCCATCAGAAGCAAAGATGAAAGCACCATCTGGGTCCTAAAGTTCTTCATCTCCAAAAAAAGGACATATTCAAGTTAGAACCCCAATCTTGTTTTCTACCAATACACATTCAGAGAATGTCTTTAGATCACTAAAGTATTTCATTTTGCATGTTATTTTATTTCAACCTCTCAAAAAATAGTGAGTTAAGTGAGAAATCATTGTCCTGGTGTATTACATAAGAAGACAGTTGGGGTGAAATGATATGCCCAGAGCTTCAAAGAGATTTAAACGCAAAAACAGAGGCAGAATCCATATCAGACACTCACCTTCATTTTCAGGCACTGTCTTTACAATATAGAAATAGCTCCAACGTTTTTGGCTGACAACTAACACTTAAGTTCATGCACAGATATCATGTTTTTAAACATTTTTTATAAACTCATTTATTAAGTTATAATTAATATTCCTACTTTTACTACTCAAGTATGTATAACTTCTAGTCAGAATTTCTGATGAACATGAGCTAATTAAAAAGTAGTGATCATTTTGCAATGAATAGAAACATCAAATCGCTCTATTGTGTGCATGGAATTAATATAATGTTTAGGGGCTTCCCTAGTGGCTCAGGGGCTTCCCTGATGGCTCAGTTGGTAAATAATCCACCTGCATTGCAGTTCAATCCCTGGGATGGGAAGATCCCCTGGAGGAGGGCATGGCAACCACTCCAGTGTTCTTGCCTGGAAAATTCCCATGGACAGAGGAGCCTGGTGGGCTGCAGCCCATGGGATCTCAAAGAGTCAGACATGACTGAGCAACTAAGCACAGCACAGTGGCTCAGACAGTAAAGAATCTGTCTGCAGTATGGGAGACCCAGGTTCAATCCCTGGGTCAGGAAGATCCCCTGGAGTAGGAATGACTACTCACTCCAGTATTCTTGCCTGGAGAATTCTATGGACAGAGGAGCCTGGCAGACTACAGTCCATAGGATGGCAAAAGAGTCAGACACAACTGAAGCGACTAACACATAAAATAACACATAAATTTAGTTCAATTATATTTCATGCCCAGTTGCTCTTTGCGTCTGACTCTTTACGACCCCGTGGACTGTATCCCGCCAGGCTCCTCTGTCCATGGAATTTCGCAGCAAGAATACTGGAGTGGGTTGCCATTTCCTTCTTCAGGGGATCTTCCTGACTCAGGGATCAAAGCTGCGTCTCCTGCATTGGCAGGCAGATTCTTTACCACTGAGCTACCTGAGAAGCCCCAATTTGAATATAGCAACTCCCAAAATGGGCCAATCGCTGAAGGTTGTTAATGACAAATAAAGAGAGCTAATCAATCAGAATCAGGTTTCCTGCTGAAACCAGCTGTCATAACCATCCTTGTCAACAGAGCACTCCAAAGTCACAACGTCTCTGTGAATTTGGCATGAGAACTCATAGCTATTTTGCCACCGTTCTGAGTATCACTGCTTTTGTTTTGTTGACAGTGTTTATGGTAAAATTCACATAAACATCATACAGATGCTAATCCTCATTGTCATCGCAACCCACTGATTGATGCTTTTATCCAAAAGGAACAAAGATTTCAGTTATCTATTGCTGAATCATAAACCATGCCCAAAACTTAGTTGTTTGAAACAACAGCATTCATTTGCTCATGAGTTTACAGTTTGGGTGGGTGGATGACCACAGCTTCCTTCTAATTCACGTGGCATCAGGTGCAGCTGCCCAACCTGGAATCAAAGAGCCTCTTCTGAGAGGTTTCCTGCCAGGGCTGGGAGGTCGATGCTGCTGTCACCCAAGAGCTCAGCTGGGTCTATGGATCCTCTTCATGCGGGCCTCTCTGTGGTCCTCTCCACAGATCCTATCAGCATTGCATAGTCCACGTGGTGTCACATCCCTCTAATTCTATTGTTCAAAGCAATCACAGAGCCTACCCAGTTTCAAGGGACAGAGACAGAGACCCCACTTCTTAACGGGAAGTGTGCCAAAGAATTTGTCGTCATCTTTAATTCACAAATGTAATTTGGGGGGCTTCCCTGATATCTCAGTTGGTAAAGAATCCACCTGCAATGAAGGAGACCCCAGTTGATTCCTGGGTTGGGAAGATCTGCTGGAGAAGGGATAGGCTACCCACTCCGGTATTCTTGGGCTTCCCTTGTGGCTCAGCTGGTTAAGAATCAGCCTGCAATGAGGGACACCTGGGTTCGATCCCTGGTTTGGGAAGATCCCCTGCAGAATGGAAAGGCTACCCACTCCAGTACTCTTGCCTGGAGAATTCCATGGACTGTGTAGTCCATGGGGTCACAATGAGTCGGACACGACTGAGTGACTTTCACTTTAATTCACCTTGATATTTATATCTCAAGATAAGAGATGAGAGATGCGGAAGTGTAACTGGGTATGGTGGCTGCCGATCCAATCTGCAAACATGTTGCCATCATTTACCAAATACCTTGCCAGATAGAAAAACAGGAATTACATTTTGTAATTTCTTTAGTGATTTAATTTTCTGTGTGTAAGTTAAACAACTCAAGCAAATAAAATGTGTATTTATAAAGATATCTCAAGTATACACATCTGACTATGTTTCTTGAAGATTTATATGTTAAAATTTTAATATATATATATATGCAGAAACAAAACTGAGATGTCACATATATAAACTCATAAAAACTAAGATACATTATCCTGACAGAAATTGGTAAACAAAAATAGATGTGTTTCCCATAAAAATATTTACACATAAGAGATTTTGTAGTCTGATTTGTATACAGTTAACCTAAATGCTTTTGTTTCGTATATTCTGTATTATATTATCTATTTCTGTGCTGGGAGAAAGAGGTGATATTTTCCTCCCTTTATTCTTTCTACCTAAGACTGGTATGAAATGAGTCATCTCATATGTCATTTTGTAATGATATTCAAGGCATCCTAATACATTCCTTTCAGCTTATTTGAGTCTTTCGATTTTATAGATTTGGCTGGAAGATCCATTCCAGAGAAAATGTAGAATGCTGAAGGAAGAAAATCAGAATATCCAGTGATGCAGTGTATTTTTTTTTTCCAGGAAAAAAAGATTTTTTCTCTCTCCTGAGGTAAAAGCATATTCTGGTTAGGAAAAGGACCTTTCTAAGCGCACAGAGTAGATATGGCTTATGTGCCTAGCTTCCTGTCTGGCAAGAAGTTTGGTGAATGATGGCTAAATGTTTGAATCGGCAGGAACCCTAACCAGTTGGTGCTACCTGTCTCTCTCTTTTTTTAACTTTTTATTTTGTGCTGGAGTATAGCCGATTAACAATTTGTGATCATTTCGGGTGAACAGTGAAGGGACTCAGCCACGCATATACATGTACCCACTCTCCACCAAACTCCCCTCCCATCCAGGCGGCCACATAAACCACCTGTCTCTTTAGTATGGTATTCAAGGAATCTAAATACTATTACGAAATACTAAACACTAACTTCAGGGATTGTTTGTGTATCTGTGAATTGAGGGTTAATATGCTACTCTCCCAAACAATTGGCTGAGTGTAGAGGAAGGAGCCCTAAAGCATGATGTAAAAAGCTGTTATAGGTGATCAACTTCATTTTTTTGAAAGTCGATGCTAATGAGCTATGTGAACACAGGAGAATTTAATGTTTTGGCTATCCTTTAAACTATGATCTTGAAACGTTTGTTGATTATTTATATAAGGAAGATGGTGGATACTGTCTGTAGAAGCTACGTGTAGCAGCTCATCTCCAAAGGTGTTGCAGCCACCTGTTATCACTGAGTTACAACTTACCGGTGCCCTCGTGCTCCACAACAAGCAACTTTCCAAACCATTTCTTCCAAACATTTGTAACATTTACCTGGAAAAGGCATAAAGTAAACAAAATTTTGTGTGTCTCCTAACTTTCCAGTGACATATTAATGCCTTTGGGATATTTCAGTGTTCTGGGCAACTATTCCTTAACCCAGATCAGTCAACAGAATAGAGGCCAGATTGCTTTATGTGGGAATCAATACCCTTCAAAATCTGTCTCCCTTTATATTTCCAAGTTAATCTTCTGCTCCTAATCCATCGTCTATTTACTGCTTTAGCAATTTTTAACTCTATGGTTGATTTGTTTTATGTTGATCTTTAAACTAGCTTTTTTTTCCCCATGCTTTTGCACAAGCAAGTTTTTGAACTTGGAATGCATCTGCCCCAATT
Source organism: Bison bison bison (assembly GCF_000754665.1). Taxonomy (NCBI): domain Eukaryota; kingdom Metazoa; phylum Chordata; class Mammalia; order Artiodactyla; family Bovidae; genus Bison; species Bison bison. Next base: position 3,402,151 of record NW_011494783.1, read on the forward strand.
GTTGACCATAAAAAATTAATAAATTTGCAGTCACCACTTTGAACAGTTTCTGCACTTGCACATCCCTGCTACAGAGTTAGTTTTGCCTTTTATTCTGGTATTTTTCTTACTACCTGGTATACACCTCTATAATAGCAGATGGCAAAATATCTTTGATAATTAATTTACATTTAATTAGATCCCAGTTGTTTGTTTTTATTTTCATTACTCTAGGAGGTAGGTCAAAAAAATGTCTTGCTGTGATTTATGTCAAAGAGTGTGTTTCCTGTATATTCCTCTAAGAGTTTTATCATGTCCAGTCTTACATTTAGGTTTTTAATCCACTTTGAGTTTATTTTTGTGTATGGTGTTAGGAAGTGCTCTAATTTCATTCTTTTACATGTAGCTGTCCAGTTTCCCCAGCACCTCTTACTGAAGTGACACTCTTTTCTCTATTGTACTTGGGATTATATCTATAGGGAACTGATTTTTCTTCTTACACAACAATACTTCCATACACTATAAAGAAAGAAGAACAAATAGTTCTAAATCCTATATTTTTGTTTAAGATTTATTTCTTTAAGAAATGTACAATTTCAGTTCAGTTCAGTTCAATCGCTCAGTCATGTCCAACTGGCATTTGTGACCCCATGGACAGCAGCAAGCCAGGCCTCCCTGTCCATCACCAACTCCTGGAGTTTACTCAAACTCATGTCCATTGAGTCGGTGATGCCATCCAACCATCTCATCCTCTGTCATCCCTTTCTCCTCCTGCCTTCAATCTTTCCCAGCGTCAGAGTCTTTTCCAGTGAGTCGGTTTTTTACATCAGGTGGCCAAAGTATTGAAGTTTCAGCTTCAGCATGAGTCCTTCCAATGAATATTCAGGACTGATTTCCTTTAGGATGGACTGGTTGGATCTCCTTGCAGTCCAAGGGACTCTCAAGAGTCTTCTCCAACACCATAGTTCAAAAGCATCAATTCTTCTGTGCTCAGCTTTCTTTATAGTCCAACTCTCACATCCATACATGACTACTGGAAAAACTTCCAGATCTTCAAGCTGGATTTAGAAAAGGCAGAGGAACCAGAGATCAAATTCCCTACATCTGTTGGATCATCAAAAAAACAAAGAGAGTTCCAGAAAAACATCTACTTCTGCTTTACTGACTATGCCAAAGCCTTTGTGTGGATCACAACAAACTGTGGAATGTACAATTTATTCAACTTTATTATGCTTTTATTTTTTCTTTCAAGTCATTTCTTTATATTGCAAAGCTTTCCAAGTCAAAATCATTTTGACTGATTTTTACTGAGATTCACCTATGATCTAAAAGTATAAATAATAAGGAAGGATATAAGAGCTGTATGTGTTGAGTACAATTCACCATAACCAAATTCTGTCTATCTGTCATGTTGTACATACGCTAGATTGACACTCTTTGATATACATGAATTTAGACCCATTTGGAAATACATAAAAATACTATTAGATGAACTATCTATCTTAGATGAATACAATAGCATTATGGACACATATATTTAATTTTCTAGAGAAAAGACCTTCTCATTTTTTGAAAAGTTAAATGCAGTGGGAGACTCTTGAAGTTTTCATATTCCAAAAGTTAACCCAGTAGCTCCTGGTTCCAAAGGACTTGGTTTAAACCCTTTTGAATACCAACTCTTAGCAGAATACGTTCCCATTTCCACATTAGTAGTTATAACTATTTGAAATAATCAGACTTACTAAGGTATATGTCTATGGAAAATTTATCATTAAAAAATGTTGCATTTTCATAACTGCTAGAGATCTGGGTATGAATTAAGAATCCAAGTAAGATCTGGAGTGGTCAGTTTGCTTCCTCCAAGAACTGAGTTATTCTCGCCAATGTTAAGGTAAACTATATATATATATAATATATATATATAATCATATATATATCATATATATATGATATATGATATATAATGACATAAAACACCATAAATATAGACAGCTTTAGGTTAAAAGATAAAATGAGCTTCAGAACGGCAGAAAATGGCTCAGAATCACATTAGAATCCAGACATTAATTTGTTGTTGTTGTTTAGTTGCTAAGTCATATCCGACTCTGTGACCCACAGACTATAGGCTGTCAGACTCCTCTGTCCTTTGGATTTCTTAGGTGAGAATACTGGAATGGGCTGCCATTTCCTTCTCCAGGGAGATCTTCCTGACCCAGGGATCGAACTTGCGTCTCCTGCATTGGCAGACAGATTCTTCACCACTGAGCCACCAGCAAAGCCCTAGACATTAAAATTTACACATCTAACAAAAATAACTTCATCTGTTAGTCTTTGGTTTTCTATAATTATGACGGATGAAAGGATTATTTCCTATCACTCAACACTGTGCCTACACATACCCTTCCAAGCAGCGCCTATCTCTTACTCCTGCAGGAGTGACCTTTTTCTCCTTTTACCTCGATGACGCCTACTCATCTCTCGTGTCAAGGTCCATTTATTATCTCCCCTGGGAAGCTTCCCTAAATTCCCCAACCACCTTCCCATGCATACACACTCAGTTTAAATACATGATTTTTCTCTTTTGCATAATATCTTGTGAATATCTATTTCTTCGTTTAACCCTTTGCATTATAATTGCTATCTTTTCCACTGTGCCTTGAACTCAAGAGCTAGACTGTGTCTTCATAGAATGCAGTATGACTAACGGGCAAACCCAACAGCATGAGGTAGAATAGAAGTCTAAACTCCAGCAAAGTGTAATTAGAAAATAAAATCTTTTGTTGTACTGTATCCATAAGATATTACAGAAAAACCTGAATGAACCTTTTAGCTAAGTCAGTACTTAACTTTGATCATAGGGTCAATTGGCTTATGTTCTGTTAAAGAATAATTTTAACAAGGTAAAATGATAATTTCTAGACTGATATACAATTAAAACTAGTCTAAGATTTCATTTAACTTAATTAATAAGGGGACTTGAAAGATGTTGAAATTTGACCAAAGTATATTTAAGGAATTAGGTATATAGAGAACATTTAATAAATATGTATTAAGCTGATATTTTTGGCTGTGATATAAAGCTGAAATAAAATATAAGGAGAAATAAGCTGTAAACTTTTAGATTATCTATTCCATTATACAGAGATTAGTTTCATTTTCAGTATAAGTAACTTCAGTCTGTCTCTACTAGAAAAAATTCTCTAAATCACTCTCTTACTCTCCACTATTACAGAAATGTATGTAAAATAACCTAATAAACATGGCAATGAGATGATAACCAATGCTATGTTTTGCATACTTTCAAGTTTCATATAATATTTTTGGTACTTCTTATTAAGCTGAGAGTCTCAAAATTCAATGCCTGCACACATCCGAAGGCAGTCAAGGTAACAGAATGAGCTAGACCATTAGTGAATGTGGAGCCCAGCATTGCCAAATCTGTTGGTGTTTTAAGAGATTCTTGGTATCTGAATTTAAATTAAAAAAAAAAAAAGAAACATCATGATTCAAAAATCTTGACATAAATTTTTTAAAATTATTTTTAATTGAGTCAGACAGTCTTGTTCGTTATTTCTGAGAGCCACCAGCCTGAGATCTCTGTGGCAGAATCCAACAGTAATCAAGCTTTCCTGCACATTGGTGTCTGCACATTGACTTCTGACTCAGTGCACAGATTGTTTCTTATGTTTATATAAGACTCTGGAGAGTCCCCTGGGCTGCAAGGAGGTCCAACCAGTCCATCCTAAAGGAGATCACTCCTGGGTGTTCATTGGAAGGACTGATGTTGAGGCTGAAACTCCACTAACTTGGCCACCTGATGCAAAGAGCTGACTCACTTTAAAAGACCCTGATGCTGGAAAAGATTGAGGGCAGGAGGAGAAGGGGACAACAGAGGATGAGATGGTTGGATTTCATCACTGACTTGATGGACATGGATTTGGGTGGACTCCGGGAGTTGGTGAAGGACAGGGAGGCCTGGCGTGCTGCAGTTCATGGGGATGCAAAGAGTCGGACACGACTGAGCGACTGAACTGAACTGATACATATACATTGAAACATATGTAGATATATGTAAATATATTGAAATACATATATATATAGAAATATATAGATATATACAAATACTTGTATATACATGTATATTGTTATATACATATATGTTGACATGTACATATATTTTGATATGTACATATATATGTATATATACATATGTATTGGTAGATACATAGACTTCCCAGGCAGCTCAGTGGGTAAAGGACCTGCCTTCAAGCAGGAGACACAGAAGATGCAGGTTCGATTCCCTGGGTCAGGAAGATCCCTTGGAGAAGGGCGTAGCAACTCATTCCAGTATGCTTGCCCGGAGAATCCTGTGGACAGAAGTGCCTGGCGGGCTATAGTTCATAGGGTCTCAAAGAGTTGGACATTTAAAGTCAGACGACTGAAGCGACTGAGCACAGCACAGCATGTTGATATATACATGTATATGATATATACAGATATATATATTCTTTTTCATATTCTTTTCCATTATGGTTTATTGCAGTATATTGAATATAGTTCCCTGTCAAACACTTTATTTTGAACAAGTTTTGCCACTGGTATTTCATAACTAAACTTACTGCCTAAGGAAATGAAATCTCTGAGGTGTGTGTGTTTAAATAATCTGATGGATGATAAAAAGTAACTATAGTTGCATGCTGGATAAAATGTATGCTGGTATCAGAATATGTTCATCTTTATCTCTGTGGTGAATGTTCTCTGAGATGGTCCCATTGACCTCCGGCTCCTGGTCTTACCCGTCTGTGTGGTCCCCTCCTGCACTTAGGCTGTGACTTGCTTTAACCAGCAGGAACGCTGTCTTGGGAGCAATGACACTGTGCCCTTTCCAGGACTAACCTTTAAAAGGGCCTGGTCTCTTCCACTTTTGTGTTTTGAGGATCCCTGAGAACCTTCATCAGAAATCTGATTTGTGTGCTGGAGGGATGACACGAAGAAGGTACTGCAGAGACAGAGACCCTGGAAGCATGACTGCCCAGGCACTAAATCTAGACGACACTATCTTCCATGTCCCAACTGTGCTATTTCATATCTGAATTTCTGACTCCCAGAGTCACAGAAATAATACAATGGCTGTAATTTGAAGCCTCTGAATCTTGCATAGGTTTGTGTGCAATGACCAAAACAATTTCTTTTTTTTCAAACGAATAATCCCAGATTTATTGACATACCATCAGAGATCAATTTTGCCAGCATTGTAAAGCTGTTTTGAGAATTGTCTAGAAAAACAATGGACGTCAGTAAAAATTTTAAATGTCCCTCTTATTTCACTCTATCGTGTGGTTGGCCATTTATCTTTCATGTGTTATTTCTACCTTCTTGCTTCTATCTCAAACAGTCCACTGAAGCTGCTTTTGTAAAATAATTTCTTGTCTTCTCATGGTTGTGTTGTTCAGCCTCTAAGCCATGTCTGACTGTTTGTGACCGCATGGACGGCAGCACGCTAGGCTTGCCTGTCTTTGACTATCTCCCAGTGTTTGCTCAAACTCTTGTCCCTTGAATCCACCTGCAGTGCGGGAGACCCTGGTTCAATTCCTGGGTCAGGAAGATCCACTGGAGAAGGGTTAGGATACCCACTCCAGTATTCTTGGGCTTCCTATGTGGCTCAGTTGCTAAAGAATCCAGCTGCAATGCAGGAGACCTGGGTTCGATCCATGAGTTGGAAGATCCCCTGGAGAAGGGAAAGGCTACCCTTTAAAGAATACTCTAGTATTCTAGCCTGGAGACTTCCATGGACTATATAGTCCATGGAGTCACCAAGAGTCAGACATGACTGAGTGGCTTTCACTAGGTTTGTCATAGGTTTTCTTCCAAGGAACAAGCATCTGTTTTTAAATCCAATGAACTCATTTTAAGTGAGTCACGTATTTGACCTTGTGTGACACTGGACACTTTTCCTTCATTCTCAGATTCTTAAAATACCTTCTCCCTGATTTTTTTCCAGCCTCTTTGTCCAGCTTCTCTGAATCCTTTGTAGACCTGCATTTTCTAGTCTTGGTATTTCCCCAAAGGTAGTTCACTGCTTTATCTTTTCGTTCCACACGCTGTTCTTGAATAATTTTAGTTAAACTTCAACTATATGTTGTTAACTTCCAAAAGAACATCTCAATTCTAGCCCCCTCTGTTCACCTCAAGAAACGTACTTAGTTGCCTGCAGAACAAGTTAATAAGACTTCACTGCAGGGTCCTGAAAATAACATAAATAGAGTCCATGCCCATCCTCCATCATGTGCTAGGCCAGACCCTCAAACTTGCTCCTGCTCTGTATTGAAAACTTAGAAGCAGAGCTTCCAGTTGCAAAATCTAGAAACCAGATTCATCTTGACCTCTTGCCCTTTTGTTTTTGCTGCATTGACCCTCCACCCTGTGGCTCTTGTCTCGAATTTGCACCTGAGGTTGCTGCTGCTGCTGCTGCTGCTAAGTCGCTTCAGTCGTGTCCGACTCTGTGCGACCCCATAGACGGCAGCCCACCAGGCTCCCCCATCCCTGGGATTCTCCAGGCAAGAACCCTGGAGTGGGTTGCCATTTCCTTCTCCAATGCATGAAAGTGAAAAAATAAAGTGAAGTCGCTCAGTCGTGTCTGACTCCTAGCGATCCCATGGACTGCAGCCCACCAGGCTCCTCCATCCATGGGATTTCCAGGCAAGAGTCCTGGAGTGGGGTGCCATTGCCTTCTCCGGCACCTGAGGTTACATGTTAGCAATTGGGTTCCTTGCTACCTAACGGTGCCCGATAAAATAGGGTGGGCTGCAGTTGAGCATATGCAATAAATGATGGTTGGTTTTTGCTCTCCATGCATCACCACCAGGAGCCTCCCACTAGGTCTAGATAGAATGGCTGAGGAAAGAGAAAGCAGAGCAGCTAAGGGATAGGACAGGTCCTCCAGGGGAGGTTTCCCTATCTCAGTAACACATCAGCATCCAGGGGACCCAGAGTCAGTGCAGGGACAGAAGCTAGCCATGTGCATTTTGTCAGAATCAGCTGCCCCTCACAAGTTCTTAGCAACCTGCCAGTGTGACAGTGCCTTATGATAAGAGCAAAGTAATGCCATTTATGGTGACTTTTGGATATTATTAACCATCATCTAGTCCCTTGAAGATAGATGCACCTGTGGCTGTGGTGGGGAGGAACGTTAGAGGAAAACAATAGTTTTCTTCTATTTAAAGTTTCCTCTCAAATAATCCATTATAAATCAATTACATTTTTATTTAGTATGTAGTCATTTTTCACAAACAGATAATTCAAACTGTAACTTCAGTACTATTTTGTATGAGTCTTAAATGGCTTCTTGAAAGTTAAAAAAAAAAGAAAGAAAAGAAGGTTTATTAAATATAATGTCAGGAGCTTGCTGGCCCACAGGATATTTTCCAATATTGTCCTATGGATAACATAATCAATCATCAAGTCTTGTCAATTCTGTCATCGTGATACTTCTAGAATAGATTTAATGTTCTTCATCTTTCTGTCTTTATTGAAGCCCTGTTATGGTCCAACTCAAGTTAGTTGAATAGTTTCCTAAATAGCTTTCCTCCTTCCAGTCCTGACCATCTGCAAGTCAATTCATCATTATAGATCCTTCCAAAAGGGAAATCTATTTATGTGACCTTCCCTCCATCCCTACCCCCACCCCACCCCATTTCTAAGTCCTTCAGCTTGTGCTAGAATAAAATCTATATTTCACTGGTTTTTGTTTTTAAATTTTTATTGGAAGATAGTTGCTTGACAATGTTGTGGTGTTAGTTTCTGCTGTACAGCAAAGCGAATCGTCTATGCGTGTACATATATCCCTTCTTTTTTGGATTTCTTTCTGATTTAAGTCACCACAGAACACTGTGTAGAGTTCCTTGTGCTCTACATAGGTCCTCAATAGTTATATATTTTATACATAGTAGTACACATATGTCAATCTTAATCTCCCAACTTACCTCACACCCCAGTTCCCTGGTTGGTGTTCTTACATTTATTCTCTATGTCTGTGTCTCTGTTTTTGCTTTACGAATAGATTCATTTGTGCCATTTTTCTAAATTCCACATATATGTGTTAATATACAGTATTTGTTTTTCTCTTTCTGATTTACTTCACTCTGTATGACAGTCTCCAAGTCCATCCAAGTCTCAGCAAATGTCACAGTTTCGTTCCTTTTTATGGCTGAGTAATATTTCATTGAATATATGTGCCAGTATTTCATTGTATATATGTATATGGATAATCTTCTTTATCCATGTCTCTGTTGATGGGCTTTTAGGTTGCTTCTCCATTCTGACTACTGTAAATGATATCTACATTTCTTTGTACAGCTGATAGGATCTTACCCAATTAGGTCCCAGCCTCTGTTTCCAATCTCATTTTCTGCCACTAACCCCATCCCATCCCCATTTCACCACCCTTTACCGCCTCCACACACATACATACTTCCCCATCCACCCTGTGTTTCCCTCCAGGTTCTACCAAGGCAGCCCCTCAACTAGCTTTCTCTGAGCTTTTTCGAGGACTTACAAGACGTTCTGTTTATACTGCTGTCTGAGCACATAGAACAACAGACTTTCATCCACTCGTGTGTCCATTTTGCTTTCCTGTCTACCTGCACTGAGGCTCTTGAGAGTCTAGACTCTTCGACTCATCCAGTGCTTAGCATCATTCCTGTCAATAGTCAATACATAATAAATATTAGTTTGTTAGTCAATGAACAAATGAATTCCTACCCTTTTAATAAGGTGTTTTCTATTCTATAATTATCCTTCAGAAAATATAGAATCTAGTAAATGCCGTTCTGATTAAAATAGTAACAATAATAATAGTAATAAAGTTGCTTTATCTGTGGGCCTAATGCTGTCAACACTCTGGTAGAATAAAAAGCTATTTTTGAAGATCTGTATGAAACGAAAAGACAGGAAACCCATTTAGTTCAAACAGCAGCTACTTACCAAAATATAAATAGAGCAGTAATACAGAGAAAATAGTTCTGGTATTGTGCTTAATTCACTCAAGCCGTAGCAATTACTGCTGAGTAAAAGCCATATGCCCAATGAAGTTTTATGTTTCCATAGAAAATAAACAACAATTCTTTCCAGATGTTTACTAAAAATAAAATATATGTGTTATAATCTGGTCTCAAAAGGAAAAGGCAAAAACAAAAAAATGGCTTTCTGTATAATTTCTCAGATATTCTGCATACATGGGTTAGTCCCTGGGGAGAGAAATGAATACCATTACACTTTATCAATATCGTAAATAATTGAACATGTAATGTCCTACAAAATGAAATCTGACTTAAAACTGAAAAATAAAAGTAAAAGGACATAAATCAAACAAAAGAACTTTCTAAAATTATGTCTGTGCTCTGAATCCTTTCTGGAATTTTCCATAGGAAAAATGTAAATATTTGATGAATGTGTTACAATCAAAAGTGAAATGTTGAAACTTCCTTGGATTGGATGTTGAAAACCAAATGACAGATGGTGTCAATTATATTAGGTACTTGAGAAAATATCAGGGTTCCAAAAACAGGTTTTTAAAACATTTACTTATATGATTTATTCTCCCACTTTTAGTAGTGTAAATTCCAAGGAAAACATTGAGTTGACCAAAAAATTCATTTGGGTTTTTCATAAGATTTTTACAGAAAATCTGAACAAGCTTTTTGGCCAATGCAATACATCTGTTGCTCTCTGAGCCTTTTAAAAATTTTCCTACATGTTACTGTTATTTTTAATTGTTTTCTTTCTTATAAAATCTTTTGCATTCAGAAAATTTTAGTATTTGGCAGAATGAATAGCCTTGAGTTATTTTCTCCTGTTATTTGGATCTTAGTTCATTATTGCCTAAATATTTCACTTTCTTTAATATTTATACTAAGTGTATACCATGCTAGCTAACATGTGTTATATATATGTCTATCAATACATATGTGTATATACCTGACTTTTGCATATGTATTTGAATACTTGACAGTACTCAGAATATTTCTAATTTACACAGTAAAATGGAGATGATGAATCATATCAATCTGACCATCTACTGAAAAAGCAAATGATTAAATAGAAAATGGGGCTTCCCACGTGGCTCAGTGGTAAACAATATGCCTGTCAATGCAGGAGACATGGGTTTGATCTCTGGGTCAGGAAGATGCCCTGGAGGAGGAAATGGCAAACCACTCCAGGATTCTTCCCTGGAGAATCACATGGACAGAGGAGCCTGGGATGCAGCAGTCCATGGAATCACAAAGAATCAGACATGACTTAGCAACTCAGTCAGTTCAGTCACTCAGTTGTGTCTGAATCTTTTTGACTCTATGGACTGCAGTACGCCAGGCTTCTCTGTCCATCACCAACTCCTGGAGCTTGCTCAAACTCATCTCCATTGAGTCGGTGATGCCATCCAACTATCTCATCCTCTGTCGTCCCCTTCTCCTCCTGCCTTCAATCTCTCACCCCCACCCTTGCCCTAGCCCATCAGAATCTTTTCCATAAATCAGTTCTTCATATCAGGTGGACAAAGTATTGGAGTTTCAGTTTCAGCATCAGTCCTTCCAATGAATATCAGGACTGATTTCCTTTAGGATTGACTGTTTTGATCTCCTTGCAGTCCAAGGGACTCTCAAGAGTCTTCTCCAACACCACAGTTCAAAAGCATCAATTCTTCAGCGCTCAACTTTCTTTATGGTCCAACTCTCACATCCACACATGACTACTGGAAAAACCATAGCTTTGACTAGACGGACCTATATGTAGAGTACATTATGTGAAATGCCAGGCTGGATGAAGCAGAAGCTGGAATCATGATTGCTGAGAGAAATATCAATAAGCTCAGATATTCAGGTGACTCAGCAACTCAGTTCAGTTCAGTTCAGTCGCTCAGTCATGTCCGACTCTTTGTGACCCCATGAACTGCAGCATGCCAGGCCTCTCTGTCCATCACCAACTCCCAGAGTTTACTCAAACATGTCCATTGAGTCGGTGATGCCATCCAACCATCTTATCCTCCATCATCCCCTTCTCCTTCCACCTTCAATCTTTCCCGGCATCAGAGTCTTTTCAAATGAGTTGGGTCTTCACATCAGGTGGCCAAATTATTGGAGTTTCAGCTTCAACATCAGTCCTACTAATCAATATTCAGGACTGATTTCCTTTAGGATGGACTGGTTGGATCTCCTTGCAGTCCAAGGGACTTTCAAGAGTCTTCTCGAACACCACAGTTCAAAAGCATCTATTCTTCAGTGCTCAGTTTTTTTTATAGTCCAACTCTCATACCCATACATGACTACTGGAAAAACTGTAGCCTTGACTAGATGGACGTTTGTTGGCAAAGTAATGTCTCTGCTTTTTAATATGCTGTCTAGGTTGGTCATAGCTTTTCTTCCAAAGAGTAAGTGTCTTTTAATTTCATCGCTGCAGTCACCATCCGCAGTGATTTTGGAGCCCCAAAAACAAAGTCTGCCACTGTTTCTCCAACTATTTGCCATTAATTGATTGGACTGGATGCCATGATCTTTGTTTTCTGAATGTTGACCTTTAAGCCAACTTTTTCACTCTCCTCTTTCACTTTCATCAAGAGGCTCTTTAGTTCTTCATTTTCTGCAATAAGAATGGTGTCATCTGCATATCTGATGTTATTGATATTTCTCCAGGCTATCTTGATTCCAGCTTGTGCTTCACTTACTTAGCAACTAACCAACAACAAAATAGAGAATGCAGACTAATTCTGGATCACAACTGATTTTACCTGCCCTCAATGAGACAATAACAGATATTGGGATTAAGAGTTTGGAAACAGATCATTCTTTATGGTAGGGGACTGCTGTCATTGCTGTAGACTCTTCAGGAGCATCCTTGGCTTCTATCTCTTAGATGCCAGTTGTCAGAGGTGACCCTCACTCCCCAACTGGGATAATCAAAAATGTCTCCTGTCATCCCCAAAAGTTCTCTGGAATGTGGGGGGATGGACTAATCCATGACCTAGATGACCTTCCTCAACCTTGGAGGGCTATAGGTATATCCTCAAGGGCTTTATAATATGGCCTTTACCCACCCCACCTTTTTTGCCTGTTCATACTGTTCATGGGATTGTTAAGGCAAAAATATTGGAATGGCTTGCCATTTCTTTCTCCAATATAATTTACTGAAGATTGACCACAGGAGAAGGGGGCAACAGAGTATGAGATAGTTGGATGACATCACTGACTCAAGAGACTTGAGTTCAGGCAAACTTAGTGAAGGACAGGGAAGCTGATGTTCTGCAGTCCATGGGGTCACAAAGAGTCAGATACAACTTAGCGACTGAACAACAGCAACCCCACCTTTCTGCTTGAAATACAGGAAATTGGGAAATCATTCCTCTTAGAGAGTCAGGTTTCATTTTCATTTGTTCACCGTTGATTTCTCTTGATATGGATATTCTTTCTACTTTCTCTTCCTATTTGAAATAACTGTCCCTTTCATCCTCTCCCGAGGTCGTCCTAGCAAGGATTTGGAGTTTTATTCTTTGATCAGAGTTGGCCAAGTCTGATTTTTAAAAGGAGCTTACGGAATTTAGAAACTATTACCTTTCACAAAGACTAGCTTTCAAGGCCTTTTGCATACAGAGACTCATACAAGTCGGATACGACAGTCGAACATCTTTCCTTTACAGCTGTCATTTGCACTCCATTTGAGTATGGGAACCCAGTGGATAATCAGATGACAAACCAATGCGCATTATCATTATCACAGAAATAAAACTACAACAATTTTTAGCACTTAGTAAGAACAATAAAATTTGCTTTACAGTCTTTAAGAGCACTATAACTGTTATGTAAGTAATATATGGTAATTTTCAAGTATCTCAAACATACGTTGTATTTTGTAGAGAGGAATAAATAATTTTGGTGAGAATGAAGTGTAATGGTTTCTTTCCTTTGATTAAGAGGCATTTTTATAGTGATAATCATTTTTAACTGAGATAAATATTTGCATAGGTACAGTATACAGTTCTTTCATTAAAATATTTTTATTTTAAAAATATGTATTCGTTCCTGAATCATGATGTTTTTTAAAGTTTGATTTTAATGAGTCATTGAATATGTATTTACTTTTATGAGATGTACATATTTGGAATATGGCTATATTTGTCAGCATAAGAATGATTTAAATTTCCTTAAAATAGTCTATTAGGATGCAGATGTTCTTGCTGACAGGTGCTTCTAAAGAATTAAAAATAGATGTAACTACAATGCTTTTTGAAAATGCAATTCTCTTGCCTCTGCTCATATTGTACTTGTTGTTGTTTAGTCGCTAAGTCCTGTCCATCTCGTCTGTGATCCTGTGGACAGTAGTCTGCCAGCCTCCTCTGTCCATGCGATTTCCCAGGCAAGAATACTGGAGTGGGTTATCATTTCCTTCTCCAAGGGATCTTCCCGACCTAGGGATCGAGCCTACATCTCTGCTTTGGGAGCAGATTCTTTACCACTGAGCCACCCGGAAAGCCCTGGCCCTATTAGTTTAAGCAAACTTCCTTCTTCTTCTCAAACCTGAGTACTGATAAAGTCCCCTATCAGTGTGGGTCAGTCATGTCTAATGATTTGGAATGTGCATGTGCATGAGTGCATGCTGAGTTGCTTCAGTTGTGTCTCATTCTTTGTGACCCCATAGACTGTAGCCTGCCAGGTTCCTCTGTCCACAGAATTCTCCAGGCAGGAATACTGGAGTGGGTTGCCATGATCTCCTCCAGGGCATCTTCCTGACCCAGGTATTGAACTTGCATCTCTTATGTCTCCTGCATTGATTGGGAGGTGAAATCTTTATCACTCGAGCCCCCTGGGAAGTCCAGAAAGTGCATGAAAATATTTAAAATAAAAAAATATAAATCAAAGTAATATTTTGTGTGTGTGGAAAATGCTACATTGGATATTGAGTGTTAAAAGTTTACTGGGGCCTTATGATGACATTTTGTTTCAAATTCAGTGTTTGAGTATATTTTATAGTTAACATCAAATTTTAACAAAATAGCTTTAGTGCTAAAACCTTGTTTTACTTGATTTGTAGCATCTCCCACAAATTAAGCAACACTCCCAAATTCTAGTTCCTGTGATTGGCTGATATATTCATTTTTCACATTTGTGATATAGTTTTCTTACACTTAAAACATCATTTTTCTAGAGAGAAAAAAATAAATATTTTAATGTGATGCATTTGAGAATGAAAACCTCATAGTTAAGTGCCAATATTAAACCAGGCATTTGATCACAGATTGCTACTCCCCTTTATTCTTTTGGTCATTTTGATATGCCTTCTTTTGACCACTTGCACAGCAATTGATGTATCTTACACAGTTCGCTCCCTTAGTTGTTGATTTTAGATTTTGCAGTTATATGTAATCTATATCTTAGGACAATTATTGGCTCTTTTCTCTCGGTTACAGTGGCATTGGTAGCCTCTTATAACAAAAGTGTATATGATGAATGAAGTCTATAAGACTATCGGTAAAGTTCCATGGAGAAAGAAGGCCTGGACCTTGAAAATTAACTATGCTCTAAGTATCCAATGGAGGAAGGGCACATTTTAAAAGTGTATATGGAAGGACTTCCCTGGTAGTGAAATGGTTAAGAGTTTGTGCTCCCAAACCAGGGGCCATGGGTTTGATCCCTAATCAGGGAACTAAGATCCCACATGCCACGGGGGTGCACCTGAATAATAAATAGACTTTTTTTAATGTGCATGTGGAAAATGCAGAGTTCGCCAAGGATTTATTGGTCACGTTAGCTGGAGCACATGGTGTCTGTAAAGGAAGAGGGAGGACAGAAAAGGATGAGACTGCAAAACCAACGCTTCGCACATACGGAGGAGGCAAGTGGTGCCAGGCTAAAAGACTTGAGAGTTTCTGTATAGGAGATGGAAGGGGGAACTTGATGTGTATTTTTAAACAGAGGACAGAAAGTGAGGTTTAACAAAATCATGATTTCATAAGTAGATAGGAAAGTCTGACAACAGATAATATGTGTAGTTGCTTTAAAAGTAATCGCTGAGAGGTTAAAGTATTAAAAAATGGGTCTTAACTAAGGTGGAAATGCAGAGGAAGTACTGTGTACAAGAAGCATTGTAGACAGTGTGGTCAGGGTCTAATGAATAACATTTTTATGAGACTGAGATTGCATGGAAACAATCAGATTAGAGTGTAGTTCTGAGCCTGGATGAAACGGACAGAAATATGCAAACAAAGGTTAGTTCGCACAGGTAAGTTTTATTTCCATGAATCTCTGGAGTTCGGATAGATATATAGACAGACAGACATAGACATGTTAAACTTTCAAGGAGGAAGAAGAGAAAAAAACATAAACTAAATGTTGACTTCATCTACATTTAAGAGTGGAAGAAAGAAGGGTAACAAACTCACATATACACACACGTGTGCGCACACACACACACACACACACATGGAAAAGTCAGAAAATTAATAGAAAAATCAAGACAGCATGATAACTCTGAACCTGAAGATACGGCTTCATGAGATAAGGATTATGCAACCATACAAAAGAACTTAGGGAAAACAAAAAGAAAGAGAACAATTACATAACTGAATTTGGGTGATTTTTTCCCCTCATTTCTAATGTGTTTCTTTCCAGTTTGTCAATATGTAAGTAAATAGGATAATAAGGGGGAGAGATTTTTGGATCTTCTCTTTGCTGGACCCATGTAAATATTGTAGTAGTATGGTTTTGAATATTGGGATTATAGAACCTCATGTTTTGTTGTTGACTTTTAGCAACTTAGATGAAATGAAAATAGAAAATGTCACATTTAAAATTCCTTTTACACAGTAAGATTAATAGGTAAGGGACATGTATCTAAAATTGTTCTTTACCAATGAGTCATAAAATCAACAACCAGATTTTTTTTTTCCTCTAACAGTGGCTATTTATAGCAAGATTTACATCAAGAGTTACCTTTGTCATATGATCCCAGAAATTTTCTTTCTACTTTCTGTAGGTTCTTAAATAAATTTTCCATTAATTGTGCATTGATCTAGCACAGTAATTGGGTCTAGAATATTTGTTTAATTTGCCACTATTTAACATATAAAATACTGGTGATGGATGGTATCATTATTAGTTATTTTTATCCTCTTCTTACCTGGTGTGTATTTTACTGATCTGTATTTATAAATACCTATCTCTGAACTCGTCATATATGGGAGTATCTGCTTTTCACAAAAGCTCTGACAGGGGACAAACATAACTTTTTTTTAGTTACTCCATTGATAATCTATATTCTAAATAACTGATCTTCATAAATAAGTTTATATAATCTACAACTCATTTCTGGCTCTTTCATTGCATTGCTTTTTTATTCAAAATGTATATTATCTATATGTAAATTGTCCCATTGAATGTTGACCAGCCCACTCTGAGGATTGAGGACCTCATCTAATCTTTCACCTGGAAAGGCCATTGAAGGCTACATTTTGTTTAAGTGGTGGCTCAGATGGTAAAGAATCTGCCTGTAATGCAGGAGACTGGGGTTCCATCCCTGGGTCAGGAAAATCTCCTGGGGAATGGAATGGCAACCCATTCCAGTATTCTTGCCTGAAGAATTCCATGGACAGAGGAGCCTAGAGGGCTACAGTCCATGAGGTCGCAAAGAGACACAAATGAGCGACTAACACCTTACTTTCACCTGAGTTGAAGGTAAATCTGAAATAAAAATATCTAATTTGCATAAAAGCGTCACATATGTAGCTGCCTCAGCTCAGAGCAAAGAAAGTACATAATAAACACAAATAAAATGATGTTTTCAGGGAATAATAGGTGCTATAACAAAAATGAGATAACACAAAGGTGGAGAGTAAATTGTAGGGTAACATTATGGCATCACCGACTTGATGGACG
>NW_011494783.1:3419145-3419634 GCF_000754665.1 Bison bison bison
GAGAAGGAAATGGCAACCCACTCCAGTGTTCTTGCCTGGAGAATCCCAGGGACGGGGGAGCCTGGTGGGCTGCCGTCTCTAGGGTCGCAGAGTCGGACACGACTGAAGCAACTTAGTAGCAGCAGCAGCAGCAGATGACATAGCTAAGGGTTTCAGAGCTAGAATTTGAGTCCTGATCTGTACGACTTCAAAGTCCGTTGTACATCTGCTGTGCTGTCTTACAAAGTGATTGAAAACATTTTTTTCCCCCTTATATTATCAAACATGCTTTCCTGTGATCTTACTCTAGTAATACACATAAGAAATAGTTTTGCATTGCTCATTCATTTTTTTCCACTCATCTATCAGACTACAAAATGTCAGATATAACTTAATGAAATAACCTGATATGCTTCTCTAAATAACAGAATGAACTGACATTTAATGTATTCCAGACAACATATTATGAGGGCTTCCCTCATAGCTCAGTTGGTAAATCATCTGCCTGCA
>NW_011494783.1:3419734-3422358 GCF_000754665.1 Bison bison bison
AAAGTGCATAATAAACACAAATAAAACGATGTTTTCAGGGAATAATAGGTGCTATAACAAAAATGAGATAACACAAAGGTGGAGAGTAAATTGTAGGGTAACATTATGGCATCACCGACTTGATGGACGTGAATCTGAGTGAACTCCGGGAGTTGGTGATGGACAGGGAGGCCTGGCGTGCTGCGATTCATGGGGTCACAGAGTCGGACACGACTGAGCGACTGAACTGAACTGAAAATTATGTAAGTAGTAAAGAATGGATACTCAAACTCAAAAGGCTACACAGTATATTATTCCACAATATGACATTCTAGACATGGAAAAAAATATAGGAACAGAAAACATGCACACTTAGCATTCATGTTTAGTCATCGCGCTCGATCATGTCAACCCTATGGACTCTAGCCCACCAGGCTCCACTTAACTTAAAAATGCCTTTGAGCACGTATCACATCTTTGGAACTATGCCAGGCAATGTAATACAGAGAAGAATAAGATTCAGCCCCTTCCTCTATGGAAGTCAGTCCGTCAATAACGTAGTGAAGTCTAAAGTGCAGAGAAAATGCCTGTGCATCTTGATACCATCCAGACTTCATCATGGTTCCTTGGGCATACAAAGCACTCATTAACAATACTGAATAAACGTTGCATTCATTGGCTTGAAAGTATCAGCAGCACATTCTGATGACATACTAGATATTCTACTTATTCTCTCCTTTGATTCTTACAACCACCTTGTAAGGGAAATTATTTTATAATTTCTGTTACACAGAAAGGAAACTCAACTTTACAAGATTATGTAACTTGCCGCAGATGACATAGCTGAGGGTGTCAAAGCTAGACTCCGAGTCCTGATCTGTGCGGCTTCAAAGTCCATTGTACATCTGCTGTGCTGTCTTACAAAGTGATTGAAAACATTTTTTCCCACTTATATTACCAAACATGCTTTCCTGTGATCTTACTCTAGTAATACACATAAGAAATAGTTTTGCATTGCTCATTCATTTTTTTCCACTCATCTACCAGACTACAAAATGTCAGATATAACTTAATGAAATAACATGATATGCTTCTCTAAATAACAGAATGAACTGACATTTAATGTATTCCAGACAACATATTATGAGGGCTTCCCTCATAGCTCAGTTGGTAAATCATCTGCCTGCAGTGCAGGAGACCCAGGTTTGATTCCCGAGTTGGGAAGATCCCCAGGAGAAAGAAGTGGCAACCCACTCCAGTACTCTTGCCTGGAGAGTCCCATGGACAGAGGAGCCTGGCGGGCACAGTTCAGGGATCACAAGAGTTGGACACGACTTAGCAACTAAACCACCACCACCAGACAACACGTTAAATGTCATAACTCATTTTACTTTCAAAAAGAAATCATATAAATATCATTATAAGTCCCACTTTATGAATATAGTTTTAATGGTATAATAATAATAATTCCAATGCCTGGTCCTAAATTATATCCATTTTGACATTATCAGTTTTTAAGGTTAATATGTGAAAAAAGTATAAAACCTATAACTCCAAATTTTCCTTTATGTATGTTCTTTATAATTCACAGGAACAAGTTATCTTCTATAAAATTTTTTAAATTATTATTATTTAAATTGCATTTTTATTTACAATTTAATAAAATAATTTATAATTATTTACATTGTATCAATTTTTTAATAAATTGAAAAGTTAGAAAAACAAATCTAATCTGTGTTTCTGAGAGACCTGGAATACATTTAACAAATTCATAATATAAGCAGGTTGAGGATTCAAATTTAATTAATTATTCAACCAATCTACTTTTTTTGTGGAGGGTAAAAGATACTAGTCAAACCAATTGTAAAGCCATTCATGATAACATAATTGCTTGACTTAGTCTTTTGTATTTCAAGCTATTTTTGCATACCAGGTGGAAAGGGCAGGGATTTTGAATTTCAACACCTCATTCTCTTTTTAATGGAGCAAAATAAGCATAAATGTAAACTTTGAAAAATATTTATGTAAATTATCAAAGTGGCTTTAAATTGTATCCATCATTTATGACTTGTGCTTGGGCCTGCTAAGTCCCTTCAGTCTTGTCTGATTCTTGGTGACCCCATGGACTGTAGCCCACCCGGCTCTTCTGTCCGTGGGATTCTCCAGGCATGAATACTGGAGTGGGTTGCCATATCTTCCAAGGGGTCTTCCCACCAGGGACTGAACCCAGGTCTCCTGTGTCTCCTGCATTGCAGGCAGATTCTTTACCTGCTGAGCCATCAGGGAAGCCCTATGCAACTCTCTAAACTCCATTAAATCCCAGTTCTCTGTTTGATGCTCTGACAGCACCTTGAATGTGTGTTTACTCAAGACATAAGCCATAATATTCTAGCAGCAGCATCCAGCTAACCTGGCAAAAGTCTGGCTATGAAATCCTTCAATAGGCTTCTGAATAAGGTACCAATTCAAATCTTAAGGGTAGGATGCCAGTCCCAAGGATTATAGATTATTGAATTCCCTAGATGACTACACCCTATTCTTGTAGGGGCAGAAGTGTTTGTGTGGCATTTCCAGTGTAAACCAGAAATATCAACCATTTATTCTTTCAACTGCGGAGAAGGTGATGGCACCCCACTCCAGTACTC
>NW_011494783.1:3422458-3428460 GCF_000754665.1 Bison bison bison
CCCCGTCCCTGGGATTCTCCAGGCAAGAACACTGGAGTGGGTTGCCATTTCCTTCTCCAATGCATGAAAGTGAAAAGTGAAAGACAAGTCGCTCAGTCGTGTCCGACTCTATCGACCCCATGGTCTGCAGCCCACCAGGCTCCTCCATCCATGGGATTTTCTAGGCAAAAGTACTGGAGTGGGGTGCCATTGCCTTCTCTGATGCAACTCTCTAAACTCCATTAAATCCCAGTTCTCTATCTGATGCTCTGTCAGCACCTTGAATGTTTGTTTACTCAAGACATAAGCCATAATATTCTAGCAGCAGCATCCAGCTAACCTGTCAAAAGTCTGGCTATGAAATCCTTCAAAAGGCTTCTGAATATGGTACCAATTCAAATCTTAAGGGTAGGATGCCAGTCCCAAGGATTATAGATTATTGAATTCCCTAGATGACTACACCCTATTCTTGTAGGGGCAGAAGTGTTTGTGTGGCATTTCCAGTGTAAACCAGAAATATCAACCATTTATTCTTTCATCTGCGGAGAAGGTGATGGCACCCCACTCCAGTACTCTTGCCTAGAAAATCTCATGGGTGGAGGAGCCTGGTAGGCTGCAATCCATGGGGTTGCTACCAGTCAGACGCAACTGAGCGACTTCACTTTCAATTTTCAATTTCATGCATTGGATAAGGAAATGGCAACCCACTCCAGTGTTCTTGACTGGAGAATCCCAGGGACGGGGGAGCCTGGTGGGCTGCCGTCTATGGGTCGCACAGAGTTGGACACGACTGAAGTGACTTAGCAGCGGCAGCAGCAGCTCTCTTTCATCTGAAAGAATGCTTGTGTTTATTTACCAAGCCTCTGACATTAATTGAAGGTAGTAATACATTAAGTGCTCAGAACAGCTGGCTCTTGTGGTTGGCCTTTTGATTCAAATTCTTAGTTGCTAACTAAGCAATCTTTCAGCATACTTAATTGTTAAATAACCAACAATGGACTCTTGTATTTCTGATTAGGCCATTTCAAGCTGTATATTAAAATTAAGCTGAGATGTATGTGTGTGTTTATAGACAATATAGCGAAATTTTAACACTTTGAATCTGTTCTGCTCTTAGTTGCCAATATTTATAGGACAGAGAAGTAAAAATAAATGAAATCTCACCTATCCAAATTGTGTAGAAAAATTCCCTCTGTGCTATTAGTTTAATAGTTGAGTTTCATTTCTGGTGTGTTTTCCTCATTTAGGCCGTGGGTTTTGTAGGTACAAAGCTCATGTGGACTCAGCACAATGCCTGAAACATAATTTGTCATTGCTGTTGAGTTGCTAAGTCGTGTCCGACCCTTTTGTGACTCCATGGACTGTAGCCTAGCCAGGCTTCTCTGTGCATGGGATTTCCCAGGCAAAGATACTGGCCTGGGTTGCCAATTTCTCCTCCAGTGGATCTTCCCACCCAGGGATCAAACCCAAGGCTCCTGTGGTGTCGTTTCCTGAATTGCAGACATAGTCTTTACTGCTGAGGCACATTATAAACCTCCAAATAAATGAATATGGAAAGTTATTGAAAGTTCCTACTTCTACAACTTCAGTGGTCACTCCATGAGCTTTCCGCTCATTATAATATTTTTGTAGTGTTTAAATTGTTTTTTGTTTATGGTAGGAGTGATGTAACAACTAGGAAGTCTTTGTGGAGTTGTAAGAAACAAAACAGGGTTTCTCTGCATAGAATCACAAAATATTCAAGTCATTTATACTGTTAGGAGACCTATATTATAAAAAGTGTTTTTGAGTTTTTATTTCACCATGGATGTAGAAATAAATCACCAATAACTTTGATTCAGCCTTGAAAATTATTTGTGAATCCAGAAACCACATGTTTCTACTATTAATGAAAGAGAAATCCTCAAGAGAAATTTTTGGCAAAGAAACTGTTGACACAAGAGCTTTGGGTTAGTCCTGAGTCTTTCCTTATTTAGATAAAGACAAAGGTTTGGCAGCCCATTGACTGTAAGATTTCAATAGAGTCTTATTCTCTTTATGTCATCAAAACTTTAGTTTTCTAGATCTGTTTACTGTTAAAATGTCTTCTTTGTGTTGGATGTGTGTTCTAATAGTTCCAAGGGCAGATGGCATATAACCTTGAGACTAGAGAAAGTTTTATATTTTTAAAAATACATTGTAGAAATTGTTTTTATTCACTTCATGTTGAAAACTAAATTTGCCCAATGTAGCTGATTTTGCTTAACACATTGTGACAATCCTTGACCATGACCACAGTGATCTAGCTATGATTAAGTAAATCTGATTTACTTAAACAGATTAAGAAGATTCTGTGGTTTCTCCAGAATTAAGAACATATATGATGTTCTTATGTTGCAAGTAAAGTATATAAGTACCTAACAAGTTAACTTTAAAACATAGTGTAAATTCTTATTTGTATAAAAATATAAAACATTGCACATGAAATAAAAATAGCATGCCTATTGTCTTTGTTTTTTCATCATGGTAATGCATATGTATGATAAAAAAAGCAAATTGTTTTTAAAGATTTACAACTAAAAGTAATATTGCCTCACTCATTCCAACCCCTTATGCCCACTCTCTAGGGACCATCTTGCAGTTCTGCTATCCTTATAATGAATGCATCCATATTTATAAATGATAAACTATTTGCATTTTCTTGATATTTTAGTTTAAAATATTTTGTACTGACTTCTATTTCTTCCACCTCTCTGCAAAATTTGTAAATATGCTTATATCAAACTTTCACAATCTCACAATGATATATCATTGTGATACTATATTTTTACATTGGAACCCAAAGTATTAAAAAATGATCATATTTCCTTATGAATACTCTCTTTTCTTGGAGTTAAAGCTTAGTTTTCTATTAGTACCTATTTATTTCTAAAGTCTCCATCAAAATATTGTGTCCTCCCAGTATAATGAAATTTGTTAAATAACTTATCAGTATAAATATATATGTGTGTGTGTGTGCGCGCATGCGCGCACGCATGAGCTAAGTCACTTCAGTTGTGTCTGACTCTTTGTGACTCTATGGACCTTAACCTGCCAGGCTCCTCTGTCGGTGGGATTCTCCAGGCAAGGATACTGGAGTGGATTGCCATGTCTGCTTCCAGGGAATTTTCCCAGCCCAAGCATGGAACCCACATCTCATGTATCCTGCAATGGCAGGTGGGTTCTTTACCACTAGCGCCACCTACCAGGACCAAGCCCCGTGCCCCAACCAGTGGGCAACTTCCTTTAGTTCAAAAGAGGAAAACTTTCTTAGCTTGGGTGAGGAGGCCTGGTCCCTCACCTAGCAGTTGCCCTAGGTGAGAAAGGGAGAGTGATAATTGGATGCTGTTCTTCAGGGAAAAGACTGCAGGGGAAAATAATAATAATAATAATGTATGTGTAGTCTTTTCCCTGAAGACCTACCTTGGGTAATCACTCTCTGTTTCTTGCCTAGGCCAACTGCCAGGTGAGGGAGCAGGCTTCCGTATGCAAGTTGAGAGAAGTCTTCTCTTTTGAGCTAAAGGAAGTTGCCTACTGGTTGGGGCGGGGCCTGGTCCCAGTAGGTGATATGTGGGGTTTTCCAAGAAGGCAAACCGGGTGCATTAGGAGACCAAAGGGTGTGTTTTGTGGCTTCAGGTGCACTGGGGCAAGTAACATGGGCTCCACGGTGTGAGCGGCAGGCAGACGCCAGCCTGGGACGCACTGAACCTCACGGGCCCTGAGAACAGAAGAACTTGGCCTCAGACTCACAGGTTCAGGGAGCACCCGTCCCAGAAGAAGCTCAATCTCACGGGGTCTTTACAGAGGAAGTCCAATCTTGTGGGATCTCAGCAGAGCTTGGGGAGCTCGCAGGGAATCGATGAGAAACCCTTGAGACCCTCCTCCCTGAATGTCTATATGGAGTGCTCCTCTCACCTGCTATCAAGCAAACACTCCTTCTGAGGCCTCCTCACGCCTCCAAATCAGAGTTGCAGTGCAGCCTGGCCAGGTATTTATACACCGGTATAGTTTTGTATAAGTATTTATTTATTTTCCTCTGAAATGGCCTCCCTGTAGACCACCATCCGCCCGCTCCTATCTGGACTGGCAATTCCTAGATTTTTCTCTACTATCATCCTGAGCATTCCCTTCACGTCTGTGAAATTTCTGAAGCAGTGTTGGTTGGACTCATGTCCCAAATTTTAGGTCATCCATAGTCTTTTTGGACTCATTTTCTCTTTCAGCGGGTACATTCTTCAGCAGTTAAAAAAAAAAAAAATTCTCACAAAGTAAAAATTTTGAAGTCTTCCATTCAAAGAAGAAATCTTCCATCTTAGGCTTGTTTGGATAAGTCTGATTGCTGAGCTGTGGAAACTGAGTAGGGCTGGGAGGGGTTGCCTTCCTCACTGTGTCTGGCGTCTCAGGTCCAGATTTTTCCCACCCACTCTAGAAAGTAAGGCTCCATCTTCTACCATAGAGAGGTAGTGGGGTGGGTGGTTGTACAGAGTGTCAAGGGAACTGTGTATCTTCTAACTATCTCATACCCGGAATTTCAATCTTTGTTTTTTTTCCTGGTCTCATGGACACCTTGACTTTCAGAGCTTCTTGTAGCCTTGACTCCTGAGTTCTGCAAATTTACCAGGGTTTTTCAATGCAAATAGACCCTGCTCTCCATCCTTCACCACCCACTCTTACAACCCAAAGCTGACCTTTCCAGTTTAGCTTTCTCCGCTCTGCTCAACCAACTAGCACTCACTCTACTTTCCAGGATCTATTGTGTGAACCTCTTTCTGTCCTGTTGTCTCTGCAACAGTTTTGGTCTCTGTATCTATTTTTGTCTTTAAAGGAAATGCTTCATTGTTAGTGGAATTTCATGAACCATCCATGGGTTCTGTAACTTCCCTTCAAAACCAGGTGATATCACTTGACAAGTAAGTCCCTACACTTTTCATTGGCTGAACACTATTCAACTGTACTGCTTTTCCATAATATTTTAAAGGAAAAAAAAAATCCTGCCATTAGTATTTAATTGCACTTTTAGTACTCTTGCCTGGAAAATTCCATGGACAGAGGAGCCTGGTAGGCTACAGTATATTTCAACAGTTGTCCATAAAATCATTTGTACTATCTTCTAAGCATTATTGTTGTAGGTATGTTAACATACCAAAATGTTTAGCTGTGTAGTTGTGTGTGATGGGTTCAAAGGTTCTTTTACCTTGTGATTTAACTATTCTGTAATTTCCAAGTTTTCAGCAGTGGATATATATTTACATATAGAATTTTAAAGAGAAAAAATATACAATTCAATTTTTAAACTATTTTTAGCTGCCAAAAAACAGCCATTACTTTAACTGACTTGTGATTGAATCAGTTTCAGTGCTGGGAAGAGAGGGCTTTTAAATCGATAATTGGTCATTTCCAAGCTCTGCCTCTTACTGAATGAAGAGAGATATATAGAGCATCAGTGTGCAATATCACATGAGCTTTGACATTGACCATACAACTTCATGATCATCATCCTTCTAGAATTTAATTCACTCAGAGCAAAATAAATAACAATCAGTAGACTAAACAGACCATTTTCCAATGTGACATTAATGGTGAAAGTCTAAGAATGTTTTAGACATGCGTATCAGGGTGTTTATGGCAGTTCTGTAAAAATCAAGAAAAACTACATTTAATTCCTTTGAAAATGATGTTCAGGAACTTCTCTAAAATTGTCTCATGTCAAGAGATTTTAAAAGGTGAGAGTCAACTGCTAAAACTTGTCATGTATAATATCATATATGAAACGAATCGCCAGTCCAGGTTCGATGCAGGATACAGGATGCTTGGGGCTGGTGCACTGGGATGACCCAGAGGGATGGTACGGGGAGGGAAGAGGTAGAGGGGTTCAGGATGGGGAACATGGGTGTGGTGGATTCATGTTGATGTACAGCAAAACCAATACAATATTGTAAAGTAATTAGCCTCCAATTAAAATAAATAAATTTATATTAAAAAACAACAACAACAAAATGATGCAT
>NW_011494783.1:3428560-3428927 GCF_000754665.1 Bison bison bison
TGTAATTCATGTCATCATGCTGTGTATGTTGGCCCAGAAGATAGGATGATCAGTCCTGATTTACCAGGCATGAGAGGAAGTGTGGTGGACAGGAAATAGGAATAAGACAATGGTTATAGCCAACTGCTTAAAATATATTACTTTGCAAATTAAAAAACAAACAAACAAGCAAACAAAAAAAGCT
Organism: Bison bison bison; assembly: GCF_000754665.1. NCBI lineage: Eukaryota > Metazoa > Chordata > Mammalia > Artiodactyla > Bovidae > Bison > Bison bison. Next base: position 3,428,745 of record NW_011494783.1, read on the forward strand.
AATAGAATACACTGCTAGAGCCTCTTGGTGAATCTTTAAAAACCATGGAACAAGACAAGGGTGCCCACTTTCACCATTACTATTCAACATAGTTTTGAAAGTTTTGGCCACATCAATCAGAGCAGAAAAAGAAATAAAAGGAATCCAAATTGGAAAAGAAGAAGTAAAACTCTCACTATTTGC
>NW_011494783.1:3429027-3436427 GCF_000754665.1 Bison bison bison
GTTGATGTACAGCAAAACCAATACAATATTGTAAAGTAATTAGCCTCCAATTAAAATAAATAAATTTATATTAAAAAACAACAACAACAAAATGATGCATATTTTAAAGTTTAGGTTAGTCCCATAAGAATTTTAGTTTAGGTTAGTCTCATAAGCTTCAGGGTTTATTTCTATTTAGGAAAAGCAGTTTGGTTGTGTGTAAATGGACAATGGCAGATTTTCCTTAGAGCTGTATTTCTTTGAGTATTTGGGTTTATAGTGCGTGGCCAGGGTGAGATTACCAAAACTGGTGGTAAATTATCCCAAGCCTGTCCTTGAAATTGCCACTGGCTGTCCCTATTTCGAGTTTACTAAAAGTGTACAGGCAAAGAAAGAAAGTGAAGTCGCTCAGTCGTGTCCACCTCTTTGCGATCCCATGGACTGTGGTCTACCAGGCTTCTCTGTCCATGGGATTTTCCAGGCAAGAGTACTGGAGTGGGGTGCCATTTCTTTCTCTAGGGGATCTTCCTGACTCAGGGATCGAACCCAGATCTCCTGCACTACAGGCAGATGCTTTACCCTCTGAGCCACCAGGGAAGCCCAGGCAAAGAGAGGATGTTAAAATGGTGTAATTATGTATATACATATGACATACATAAATATAATTACATTAAAACTATATTGCTCTATATGTATTATATACTATGTATCATTTATATATAGCACTTCTTCAGTATATTGTGTTTCAGCACCTGAGAATGCTGTCCTTCATTGTTGTTCAGTAACTAAGTTATACTTGACTCTTTGCAACCCCATGGAATGTAGCCTGCCAGGCTCCTCTGTCCTGCATTGTCTCTTGGAATTTTCTCAAATTCATGTCTACTGAGTTGGTGATGCTATCTAACCATCTCATTCTCTGCCACCCTCTTCTCCTTTTGCCTTCAATCTTTCCCAGCATCAGGATCTGTTCCGATGAGTTGGCTCTTCACACCAGGTGGCCACAGTATTGGAGCTTCAGCTTCAGTATCAGTCCTTCCAGTGAATATCCAGGGTTGATTTCCTTTACTGGTTTGATCTCCTTGCACTCCAGGGGACTCTCAAGAGTCTTCTCCAGCACAAGTTTGAAAGCATCAATTCCTTGGTGCTCAGCCTTTTTTGTGGTCCACCTCTCACACCTATAGATGAAAACTGAACAAATCCCTCTCTTCCTCATCTGTGTCATCATCAATAATTTTCCATTAGTGCTTTTTTGCATATTTGTTCATTTTAAACCATAAATTCTGTTTACTGTAGAGTTTTTGCTTGTATTTTGCTAATTCTCTTTTACATGTAAAATTATTTTGCTTTGTAGTCTTCCAAAGCATTTTTGAAACTTAGCATACTAATTTTACTTTTATTATATTCCTCATTAGCTCATCAGCTTCTTGAGGGTCAGCAACTTAGGGAATTATCTTTTGTCCTTCATCTCCAAGATAGCATCTTATTCACTCCTTCACCAAATATTTGTGGAGCTTTGCCGGGAGCCGGCATATTGCATATTGAGTGCATATTGCATATTGAGTGCAGCACTTTCCACAGCATCATCTTTCAGGATCTGGAATAGCTCAACTGGAATTCTATCACTGCCGGGAGCCAGCGTGAGGAACTCCGCCCATGGCAAAGGTCATGAGGAAGGAGGCTCGGCATACGCAATACGCAAAGGCGGGATCGAGCCTCAGGAGTCCCCCTGGAAATTCTCGAGCATCTACCCCCAAAACCAGAGTCTGCCTACTTTCTGCTTTGTGCTCTCACCTACACCTCTGACTTTACGGGGGGCTGTCCCCCACTACCTCTCTCTGAAAAGAGAGTTAGCTTACAGCTCCAGTTAATAATTCCTGGGTGTGACAGTGTTTCAACCAACAAACTCCTTTGGAAGTCCTCTAGCCTGCCTGAATAGGTTTTTCCGGCCACATGTGATTGTTCAGAGCCTCCCAACTGTGAGAGGCAGGAGATGTTGTAAACTGTCTAAACACAGATTCCTTTGAGTAGTTAAAAGATTGATTAGAAATTGTATTGGTGAAGGGTTTTTCACTTGTTGGGCCAATGTTTGCTGCTAAGTCTCCACCCCTTACCTACTGTGTCCTTGGCAGTGTATTGATTGATATAATGGGTGTATAGAAATGTAAGTAGTAGCCTCAATGTTTGTAACCTTGGACCCTTGAGTTAATTCTTTTCTTGATTGAGCCCACCTCACCTTTGCCCTATAGGAATGCAACTTTATCTAATGCTTTTTTGGAGGCTGGCACCTGACTTTAGAAAAATCACCTTTAGAGAAAAGTAAGTTTCTTAAAATGTTAACAGGCCTCCTGGCCAGAAGATGATGTAAATCACCTAAACTTTTGCATATGAAAAGTTTGAAAGCCTGGCTTTGATTAGGATCAGGAACTGCTGTCCTTGCATGACTCTACCCCTTCCCCCATTATCCTCTATGCACAAGTTAAGGTATAAAACTACTTTGGAAGATAAAGTACGCCTTTTTGTTCACCGAAATTTGGTCTCCCCATGTCGTTCTTTCTTTCACCTTCTGGCTGAACTTTTCCTCTGAGGCGGGGAAGCTCGTCAAGCCTACTAATTTTGCCTGGCCTTCTAAGATCTGACCGGGGAGGCCTTAGTGTCTCCTCTCCTTCGGGAGAACGAGAGGACGCCTGCGGCCTTTGTAGGTGACATAAATTCCCTGCTTTGGAATTTTACTCAGCCTCTTTTCTTCACCGAATTTCTTTGCTGAGCTATCCTTATGTCACCACTCTTTATATCCTTAATAAACGTTTAATTAAGCAGTTGTTTTCTGATCTCGCTGACGCCATCCCCACTTCGAATTCCCTGGATCCACCAGGGCTGGACCCCGGCAGAGCTTCCTATATATCAGACCATGATTTAGACATTGATAGTCTCAGAAATATGACAGTTCTGACAAAAGATTACTGGAGGCAAATATACGAATTCATTATTGTCCTACCTAAGCTGAGTGCAGAAAGAGGATGCCAGTGGAGACTAGATTTCACTGTAAGACAAATGGGAACAAGATTTACAAAAATGTATAATTTTGAAATGTACCAAGGAGGTCAAACATTTAGCATTAACAGCACAGGAAATGATAGAAAACAAATTCTAGATATTGACTAAAGAAGAGACACACCATCAACTACATAATCACCCCGAAATGAGAAAAAATACATATTTTCCACACGTGAGTAGTATTGGTAAGCCTATGCAAGCACTGGTCCATAGTTTTGTTCCTTGCTTTGCAGTCTAGCTCAGAAATTCACCATGGGAGTTTGTTTTGAATTCTTCTCTGTGGCTCATTCTCCACTTGGAGAATACATTCATCCATTTGTCCACAATTCTTGGAAGCAGACAAAACATTCAATATATCAAATATGTCTACAGCAAAATCATAATTGTCTCTCATCCATTTTTGAGCAACACATAAGTAACAAAAAAAATATATTAAAAGTTTACTCTTTTTCTCTTCTTTCTCTGAACTCTCTCTTCTGGTGAAAATTATAGCTTGAAAAGATTGTCTATTTAGTAGCACTGTAATAGCTGTTGGAATGTGATTGTCATTTACCTCCCATAAGTTCAGCGTTCCTATGAGAAAGAGAACCTTTTTGGATTTCTAGATGTTCTTTTTCTTTGTGATACTCAATTTGTAACCCCTTGGATTTTTAATGTGCCTGCAATAAAAGGAGCTGAGGACCTTAAGTGCATCCCAATTTTACGGTTACAGACTCCAGACTGAGTAGGCAAAATGTTTCCTTTTGAGCAGAACTTGGTGATTTTAGTACCTGGAGAAAAATTGAATTGACTTAGGAAAAATGAAAGCCCAAGGGAAACCAAAATACATTAAAGATTATACTTTTCAATACTTTGAAATTCTTCCTTAACCTGCCATAAATAAGATTTTTTTCCCCTAGTTTTTGACATTTTTGTTTCCAACTCTTTTAAATTCCTGTGGATATTATTGGCTTATTGAAATCTCACAGGACTGATGCTTGCTGCAGACTTTGAAGTGTTGCCAAACTAACTCTGAGATCTGGTTTATTTTACAGAAAATATAGTGTTTCAATGCAATTACTAATTTGTAAACCCAGAAAACAGTAATAGAGCTCACCATTGCTGGAGTGTGAGAATTTTCTCCCTCTATATTATATGTTTTTAAAATTCAATCTTTCATTATGTCATTGAAAAAAGAAAGTGTATTATATTTTTCCTCCTTCCTTTTAAAAGATAGAAGGGGGAAATCCTAATCAAGTGAATATATGTGTGTCTGATAGCACCATAAACATAATGTTGGGAAGCCATTCTCCCATTATTCTGTTGCCCAAACTGTGGTTTGAAAGAAATTAAGCACCAGATATTGTAAAGGTCTTCTTTGCTCAACTTTTTTTTTTTAATCAATAGAACACTGTTACTCTTTTTATTTAATGTTTTTTGCCATACTGCATGGCACAGGGATTGAACTCATGCCTTCTGCAGAGGAAATTCAGAGTCCTAACCACTGGACTGCAAAGAAAGTCCCTTTTTCTTAACTGTTTGCATCACATTTACTTAGAATCTCAACAATTTCTGGTAGTCACATTATATTTGTCAGTTGTCATTTTCTTATGCTAGTTGGCCTAACAGTGTCCTTTGTATGTCTTTAGGGTAGGGAACAAAGGTCTGCAGCTGTTATTGCTTTGTAATTTACCCTCTCCCCAAGTTTACAGATATGACAAGTATCCATGTCATAGAAAAGGACCTACCAGGGTTTGGTATTTGTCTTGATTTTAAAATGGCAGTTCATCATAATACTTTTTCTTTGTTTGTTTTGGTCTAGAGCTAGAAAGTGACAATTTTAAAATACCATTTTCAGTTGTCATTACATTAGTGAAATGCTGATAGCTTCCCCAGCTGTGGTGTCATTAGTTGGCATCATCTGAAATGAGGTAGGATAATTTTGAAAGTGGAGAGTGAAAAAGTTGGCTTAAAGCTCAACATTCAGAAAACGAAGATCATGGCATCCAGTTCCACCACTTCATGGGAAATAGATGGGGAAACAGTGGAAACAGTGTCAGACATTATTTTTCTGGGCTCCAAAATCACTACAGATGGTGACTGCAGCCATGAAATTAAAAGACACTTACTCCTTGGAAGGAAAGTTATGACCAGACTAGATAGCATATTGAAAAGCAGAGACATTACTTTGCCAACAAAGGTTTGTCTAGTCAAGGCTATGGTTTTTCCTGTGGTCATGTATGGATGTGAGAGTTGGACTATGAAGAAGGCTGAGCACCAAAGAATTGATGCCTTTGAACTGTGGTGTTGGAGAAGACTCTTGAGAGTCCCTTGGACTGCAAGGAGATCCAACCAGTCCATTCTGAAGGAGATCAGCCCTGGGATTTCTTTGGAAGGAATGATGCTAAAGCTGAAGCTCCAGTACTTTGGCCACCTCATGCGAAGAGTTGACTCATTGGAAAGGACTCTGATGCTGGGATGGATTGGGGGCAGGAGGAGAAGGGGACGCCAGAGGATGAGATGGCTGGATGGCATCACTGACTTGATGGACGTGAGTCTGAGTGAACTCCGGGAGTTGGTGATGGACAGGGAGACCTGGAGTGCTACGATTCATGGGGTCACAAAGAGTCGGACACAACTGAGCGACTGATCTGATCTGATCTGAATTTAGATTTAATATATTTCTCTTTTGTTTAAAATCATTAATTTTATTTTCTGTTTAAAATCTTCCATTGATATTCCAAATGATTTTTAACTGTGCATGGAAGTTTAGAAAGAGGACTATAAAAAAAGGAAAAAATATATATTTCTTTCCACTTAATTAGCTCATTTTCAATGACTTTTTTTCAAGATTAGTCAAGAATTTAGTTTTCTTTCAATAAATGATGTTTTATATACAATTTATGAGATTCAAAACTGACTATCCATTTCAGAGATTTGAAGTCAAACTTTTCATTTGCTTTTTCTGTAAAAGAGAGTGTTAACAGGTCACCTCCATATGGGTGCCAAAATACGTTTTAAAAAATGATGATGTTTCAGTTTTTCCTTAGGTTTTATCATTTTAATTTTGACATTCATCATTTGCACCTTCTCTATTAAGTATTTGATTAAAAGTAAATCAACTAACAAAGCTTGTCACCTAGACAACTTCCTTGTCAGCAAGCATTGACAATGATGAACATTTTGAAGCTCTTCTTACAAATCTCCTAGCCATATTTTAATCAGTGCGCTTTAGGAACATGCTCACCAAGCTGTTGTGATATTCTTGTCAGTAGTCTCTGATCTATCCACGAAAGCCTCCTAGAAAAGGTGATAACTGAACTAAAAATTAATGAATGAGATTTTGAGGCTGGAGTTTATGGAGTGGAAGTGGAACTGGTGTGATCACCAAGAGGCCAAATTAGCTAGAAACAGTAAAGGTTAGTCAGAATTTTAGAAGATGACATCAAAGAGATGGGGGCAGGATTTGGAGACCACACAGAGTTTTATAGACTGTGGTGGAGGTTTGTATTTTATTCTGTGCATGATGAAAAGTCATTGGAGATTTATTTTACTCTGTCATTTACATAGGCTTCCCTGGTGGCTCAAATGGTAAAGAACCTACTGGCAATGTAGGAGACCCGGTTAGCTCATTTACTTATTTATTGATGAGAAGGAAAGGCATGATCTGAGAAGTGTACATGTTCTTAGTCTTTTCTGTCTCTTTGTGACCTCATGGACTGTAGCCCGCCAGGCTCCTCTGTCCATGAAATTTTCCAGGCAAGAATACTGGAGTGGGTTATCATTTCCTAGTCAAGGGGATCTTCCTGATCCAGGGATCAAACCTGCATCTCTTGAGTCTCCTGCATTGGCAGGTGGATTCTTTTACCACTAAGCCACCTAGGAATTTAACCCGATCTAACTTTTGATTAAGGCATTCAAGTTAGGAACTATGTGAAAATATTCTGTAGGATTTCAAGGATGGCAGCATTGAGTAAGTTTCGATAGTCAAGTGAGAGATGATGGCTTTTCACACTAAGATGGTAGCATCTTAGTGGCAAGTAAGTAGTGGTAAGTAGTAGTCATTCTGATTCAGCAATAAGGGCCAATGGGATAAACAAAAGTGTTAAATTAAAAAAAAAATAGCTCATTTTTAAAAACTATAGATTTTCTATAAGAAAGTCAATCAAAACAGCTAACAATGAATGAAGAAAGAAGTACCAAAAGAAATAAACCAGGAATCAGACAAAATTGAATTTAAAATATAAAGCCTTATTCAGTTCAGTTCAGTTCAGTCACTCAGTCGTGTCCAACTCTTTGTGACCCCATGAATCGCAGCACGCCAGGCCTCCCTGTCCATCACCAACTCCCAGAGTTCACTCAAACTCATGTCCATCGAGTCAGTGATG
>NW_011494783.1:3436527-3436856 GCF_000754665.1 Bison bison bison
CCAGAGTTTACCCAAACTCATGTGCATTGAGTTGGTGATGCCATCCAGCCATCTCATCCTCTGTCGTCCCCTTCTTCTCCCACCATCAATCTTTCCCAGCATCAGGTCTTTTCCAATGAGTCAGCTCTTCGCATCAAGTGGCCAAAGTACTGGAGTTTCAGCTTCAACATCAGTCCTTCCAATGGATTGATATCCTTTAGGATGGACCAGTTGGATCTCCTTGCAGTCCAAGGGACTCTCAGAAGACTTCTCCAACACCACAGTTCAAAAGCATCAATTCTTCCGTGCTCAGCTTTCTTTATAGTCCATCTCTCACATCCATACATGAC
>NW_011494783.1:3436956-3441116 GCF_000754665.1 Bison bison bison
AAAGTACTGGAGTTTCAGCTTTAGCATTATTCCTTCCCAAGAAATCCCAGGGCTGATCTCCTTCAGAATGGACTGGTTGGATCTCCTTGCAGTCCAAGGGACTCTCGAGAGTCTTCTCCAACACCACAGTTCAAAGGCATCAATTCTTCGGTGCTCAGCCTTCTTCACAGTCCAACTCTCACATCCATACATGACCACAGGAAAAACCATAGCCTTGACTAGATGGACCTTTGTTAAGGAGCAATAACAAGAGTTGAAGATGACAAGTGAAATATACAATAAAGTACCATTAACTCATATGTGCCAGGAGCTCCTAGAAGTACAAAGAGGATGTAGAAAGTTTAATAAACTTCTCCTAGGACATACTTTTGTTTTTTTTTCCTATCCAAGTAAAATACACCAAATGCTCAACCAAAAACCTAGGAACCCCTATCACTCTTTTCCTCCCCTCCCACTTCCATTTCTTTATTAAGGCTTGCTGGTTCAACCGTCAAATTGAATCTTAAATGATTCCACTTTATCTCCATCTCTAACAAGCTAGTTCAAGACAATATCATGTTTCATCTGAACTTCATTTCCTACAAACTGTTCTTTCTTTTTTATATTTTGAACACCCAGTTATACCTTATCTCCATAATAGCTTGAATAATCTTTTGAAAGCATTAATCATTCCATGTCAAATCTCAATGACTTATTTCACTTAGAATAAAATCCATAAATTTACAATGACTTATAATTTTCTGCAAGATCTTGTTCTTTCTGTAATTTCAGTCATATATATTGGCAGCCTCCCCCATATAGGAATAAAGGAAAAACAAACAAAAAAAAACATTTTAAAAAGTAAAAAGTATTAATCCTCAAGAACAAAAAGAATAGCTAATAAATATTAGCTAGTGAGTTCAACAAAGTTTTTATATGAAATATTGGCATTTGTTTCTATTGCATTATCTGAATTTGTGTATCAGTTCAGTTCAGTTCAGTTCAGTCTGTCAGTTGTGTCCGACTCTTTGCGACCCCATGAATCGTAACACGCCACGCCTCCCTGTCCATCACCAACTCCAGGAGTTCACTCAGACTCATGTCCATCGAGTCAGTGATGCCATCCAGCCATCTCATCCTCTGTCATCCCCTTCTCCTCCTGCCCCCAGACCCTCCCAGCATCAGAGTCTTTTCCAATGAGTCAACTCTTCGCATGAGGTGGCCAAAGTATTGGAGTTTCAGCTTTAGCATCATTCTTTCCAAAGAACACCCAGGACTGATCTCCTTTAGAATGGACTGGTTGGAAAATTTGTATTATATTGTATTATAATCACAATATACATTTATTTATATTATATTTAAATTATAAATTTATAATTTTTAAGTTATATTATATGCACATTATATTTAATTATGATATACTTTATACTATATTTTTCTTATACTTCTATTTATGACTGATTTAACCTAGCAGATAACATTTCAGCAACAGTGACGATGGGGCTGAACACTGACAGACTGATAGACTGGGTCCTGCTTCCTTGCTTCTCCCCTCCCCCACTTTCCTGTTCTCCTCCGCCTCTGAAACTTAGGATTTGGAGACACAGGTAGAAGACAGGGGTAAGGATGAGGCTGAATATTGTTGTATTGATTCAAAATAATCTATATGGATGTCAATGTATAGATATAGATATACTGCAAGGTGCCAAGGAGTTGCAAGAAGTTCAGGACAATTAATGTTCAAGAGAACCAATTTCCATGATTGTTGTTGTTGTTCCTTCTCTCAGTAGTCTCCCACTCTTTGCAACTCCATGGACTGCAGCTCATCAGGCTTCCCTGTCCATCACCATCTTCTGGAGTTTGCTCAAACTCCTGTCCACTGAGTCAGTGAAGAATGTGATTGAAGGACAGGACATAATTCAAAGAATCTGGAGCAAATGTTTGGAAATGTTATGACTAAGTTCACTTCAGTTCCATTGCTCAGTCATGTCCAACTCTTTGCAACCCCATGGACTATACAGTCCATGGAATTCTCCAGGCCAGAATACTGGTGTGGGTAACCTTTCCCTTCCCCAGGGGATCTTCCCAACCCAGAGACTGAACCCAGGTCTCCCACATTGCAGGCAGATTCTTTACCAGCAGAACCACCAGGGAAGCCCAGGCAATCAGCAAATCTTTCTTCCTAATTTAGGACAGGGAAAGTTGGATTCAAGGGGAGACACTGGGAGGGTTTTTATACCAGTAAAACTAAAATGATACTATTCATATTCTTTCTTTCTTCCTCTTCTTTTTTTTTTAAACTTCAATATATTCTTTTTACTACCCTGTAGAATCAGAAGCATGTCTGTGCCCTAAGGCTGAATCTACCAGACGCAGAAAGGCTCAGAGAAACTACTTCCCTCTCTGTTGTTTTCAAAAGCTTGGAAATACCATGTTCATTTTCTATGATTATTTTTCTGATTTTATTTTTATGACATATTTTAACAAAACAACTCTCAGGTACTTATATATATATAGAATTGATATAACAGGTATTTATAAAGTACATTAAAATTTCATCAAATATTCAGAATCTAAAGATTAATTATTGAGTTTTAATAAAAACTTTTCCAAGTTTTGGAGAAGTTTAATAATTTGGTGAGCTTTCTGTTAGAAAAAAATAATTCAAAATTACTAATTCACAGTGAGGTTTAAAAGAATATTAATTTAGAAAGGAAATAATTTCATATGGATATTTTTTTAAAAAGCAAACACAATTATTCACAAAATTTAAAAATATCAACTTTGTAAATGCTTTTGTTCCTATAATTTATTCCTACAATCCTGTCATTATCAATTTTTTATGATGATTTCTAATAAAATTTTCTATATAGAGAAAATATAATTTGGTACTTCCCCTAGATGTCTACTTTTTTTCAATTGTTGATATTTTAAAATATTTTCCTTTACCTTTTCAACTTATTATTAGTAAATTCATACAAATTTGTAAATTTTTAGGATAATTATCAACATTGTGAACACTTCTAACAAGTTCCTTTCATAGACACATGTTGAAAGACCAGAGTATTTAAACTTTTATGATGTGGTGATTAATCAAATAATCTTTATTTATAACTTTTTGTTGTTGTTGCCTTGTAGTGTCATAATATAAGCTGCATATGCATATTATCTTTTGTTGATTCAGTAGTAGTAGTGCTGTGCATGCTCAGTTGTGTCTGACTCTTTGCGACCCCATGGACCCACCAGGAACCCACCAGGCTCCTCTTGTCCATGAAATTTTTCAGGCACAAATATTGGAGTGGGTTGCTTTTTCCTATCCAGCAGATCATCAAAAGAGCAAAGAGTATATTTGAAGAAGATGTTCATATGGTTTACTCCTTAGACTGTCAAAATATCTTAGAGCCTATTTTTCTGTTTGCTATTCATCTCTTTCTCTTAATGAAGTCCTACTTTTAGTATGTTCTAAAACAGAGTCCAAATTGGTCACTCGCATCCTTTTGGATGTTACCTGTGTATACTTTTCCTTGTAACCATGGAGTTGAATCCTGTGACAGAGAGGGTGTATAGTCTGAAAACTCTAAAATAGTCATTGTTTGTATCTCTACAGAAAAAAATAAAATTAAAGATTGTGTCAATCTCTGATGTAAGAGAACTTTTGTTGCAATTTGTTTCTCAGTGTCAGAATACTTTCTGTTAATTTTATTGTTCATCTGTTTCTTTGTTTCTTATTCCTTTATTTTGTACCTGAACTTTCAGTGCTTTGAGGTAACTTTTAACCTGATAGAAAACATAATCTTTATATAGGGACTAATCAAGAAATTGAAGGTTTTTTTCCCAAGTTTTTAAATTGAAACATTCTGAAATATGTTTTTAATTGTAGTTAAATGACAGAAGTGCTTAATAAAATATGCCATTTATTTCAATATAGCAATTGCATATGTTATTTTGAGTTTATAATTGCATTTTTGAGTTTATAATTGCATATGTTACATTAGCAAATGTAAGAGAACTCTTTTTTCGATGAGACATTGAACCAAATACTTAATTACAACTTTGTGCATCCGATTTTTGAAAGCATTATCCACAGACTACCTAATGACTCTGTACATCACAGAACTTTCTTGATTTGCAGTGCACATGCTGATGGTTCCAAGTCCCACGGGACTTTTTGGCTGTCATCA
>NW_011494783.1:3441216-3443340 GCF_000754665.1 Bison bison bison
CTGGAAAAACCATAGCCTTGACTAGATGGACCTTGTTGGCAAAGTAATGTCTCTGCTTTTGAATATGCTATCTAGTTTGGTCATAACTTTCCTTCCAAGGAGTGAACTTCTTTTAATTTCATGCCTGAAGTCACCATCTGCAGTGATTTTGGAGCCCCAAAAAATAAAGTCTGACACTGTTTCCACTGTTTCCCCGTCTATTTGCCATGAAGTGATGGGACCAGATACCATGATCTTAGTTTCATGAATGTTGAGTTTTAAGCCAGCTTTTTCACTCTCCTCTTTCATTTTCATCAAGAGGCTCTTTAGTTCTTCTTCACTTTCTGCCATAAGGGTGGTGTCATCTGCATATCTGAGGGTATTGAAGAAATGAAGATATTTCATTTCTTCCGGCAATCTTGATTCCAGCTTGTGCTTCATCCAGCCCAGATTTTCTCATGATGTACTCTGCATATAAGTTAAATAAGCAGGGTGACAATATACAGCCTTGATGTACTCCTTTTCCTATTTGGAACCAGTCTGTTGTTCCATGTCCAGTTCTAACTGTTGCTTTACACGTTAGTTAACATTGAAAACATAAATAACTTGCACAACTTAATAATAAAAAGGCCAAAAGTGCAGTGGAGAAAAAACATTTTAAAGTATGCATAGATAATATACCAAAATGACAAAGTAGTAGCCCAAAAAATATATACCTTCAATCTATCAATAATAAAAATTGTAAATGAAACAACATGACAGCCTCTTGGCTCAGAGGAAATTTAATGACTTATTTTAGTGTGTTGAGAGGAATGGCTAATGCCAATATTCATAGGTGCCATCTCCACAAAAGCAGTTTGGCAGCATGAATCAACTTTGAAGTGGGCTTATACTTTGACTGAAGTGTTACATTTATTATTAAGAAAGATTAAATTCTTAAATGGCATTGAAACATTTTTATTGTAACATAGTTTGTAATATGAAAAAAGTGTTCATTATTACAGATGATTAAAACTATACAGTAAAATAAAGTGCAGCTTTAAATATGATAAGAAATGAGAAAATACCTGTAATAGAACAATGTTAAGAAAGTAAGATACCAAAAAACAATATCCCTACATTTGCAAAATTATTAATGTATGAAATAGGTCTTTGTAAGCGTAGTGGTACTTTGCAGTTATACACAGTAATTTAGTAGTTTCTCAAAATGGTGAGATTGTAAGTCATTTGTGTTTCTTCCTTTTTTGTTGGTATGTCTTTTTATATTTTTCTCCTGTAATACCTGCTACTTTTAAAATAAAAAAGTGCAAATCATAATATCCGTATCAGAGCATCATGTATAGTCTCATTGACATTTGAAAAGTGCCCTCAGGTTTTTTTTTTTTTTTTTTCCGGAGATAATTTGCAATGGGCATGAGAATTCCATTCGTAAAAAGTAACTTGTCTGTACTTATTATCCTCTGTACCCTTCTTTATAAAGCATCTGGATCACTGATGAGCAGAGAAACTCTTAGAATAGGACACTGCCACTTTTTAAGTTATAATGTAACCATGTGTAATATACCTGCCACTAAATAAGCATAGCTAGTGTTTCAGCCTTGATTTTTGTAAGGTTTTTTCCCTTGACTTAGCTCAGGGATATCTGTTTCTCCACCAGGATAAATCAGTTACATTCTTGAGGTTCAAGTATTTATAGCTCATCAGATCTTGAATTGGCTTCATATAAAAAGTAGAAAATCGGGGGAGAGGGGCGGGGAAAGAACAACAAAAACATCTCGCTTGACGGATTAGGAGACATCTTTAGATGAAAACCCTGTTCTTTGCCCACACTTGGCGAATGACTTAGTGCGCTCCTCCCGTGCCTCTTCTCTGAGAATTAGGACTGTGTATTTAGCACAGTCGCTAGATTCAGACTCATGCTGATCAGTTCTTGTCTCTGTAGGTTTCTGCAATTAACTGCAATCAACCCCACACTATTAAGGAAGACATTGCTGCTCTTCTTAGAATCTATGTTGGAAATGTAAGGAAGATTATAAACCATTTTATTTAATCCCTCATAGTGTACAGAAGAAAACAGATCCAGATGAGATACAAGAATCCTCCTGTTTCTCGGTCTGTAATTGAACAGTCCCCACAGCACCAACC
>NW_011494783.1:3443970-3459251 GCF_000754665.1 Bison bison bison
AATGGTTATAGCCAACTGCTTAAAATATATTACTTTGCAAATTAAAAAACAAACAAGCAAACAAAAAAAGCTAATAGAATACACTGCTAGAGCCTCTTGGTGAATCTTTAAAAACCATGCAAGTGAAGGTTTTAAAGCTTCCTTTTCCCTCCATCTTTGTATCCATCTTTGCTATCAGCATACAGAAAGAAGGGTAAAATGACTTTAAAAGCCAGTCAGAGAATATAAAGCCTAGACTAGCAAACTATTTTATTATGATCTTAAAACATAAGTAAATTAAATTGTTAATATGCGTGCAAACGTCCACCCAGAGTGTTGTCCCATCTCTGAAGTGGCCATCAGATCACATTTCTTGCTGGGTCTTATCCCCTCATCATCTCTGAACTGTTTGATGCTTGAGTGTTTTCTGGTCCTTAGCTTTTGCCTCAGCCTCCCCTCTGGCTTCTCTCCTGTGCTTGGTAAACGTGAATGGTCCAGAACCTTTGATTTTCATTACCACTGTCCTTTTCACCAGTTCACCTTTACATAGCTTGCTTTTGAAATTTACCAGCTTACATATTCTCGAAGGTTCTGGCAAAAGTGAGACAAGCAATACACCTGCATTGGTCCGTTGTAAATATTTCTGCCAAGGCCTCTGAATGTCTTGTTTTGTCTTTTCATTCATTTTACAGTTAAGTCAGTAGACTGAAGCTGTGTGAAGTTCAGGCCTCAGTTTCCCAATCCATTCTTTAAAGGAGAGAATTGTTATGTTCCGTGCCCCTTTAGCTTGAATTGAGTGACTTAGGACCTGATGAGGGCTCCTAATGTTTCTCCCTGTCCAAGTGCTGAAACAAGAAAGATGAAGAGACTCTAAGGGAAAGGAGATGAGTACAGTGTTTTCATTATTATTTTTTACTCACTTGAAGTGTACATCACTCTTATCAATCACTTATTAATTATTAAGTGAGGAAAAGAGCAATGACACTCTGATGATGATATGTGCAGAAAATTTGGCAAAAATTCATGTCCAGTACACCATTACTAGGTCCCAAAGATAAAAACCTACCTTACTGTTGTTAACAGTGGTCTTTTCATAGATATCAAAGGCTCACATGAACCAGATTCCAAAGTTCATGGGAAAATTTTGCTTGTATATAACAACAGGTACATCCAACAACTTTCTGGAACAATTATATTGTCCATGGGCATTTATATATGGTTTAACTTTATTTTAAAATGCTAATAAAAGACTTAGGATGCATGATTAATAACCTTCTAACCTGGGTATTTGTAATTTCACCATTCTTTATTCAGGAAATGCCCCTTTTCCTTTTTAACCATTTTGGAAGGGCATTTATAAGAGCATAGAGGTTGAAGATGTTCAGTTGATTTATTTTTAATACCACATTTTTTCCTCTGTGGATTCTCTAGAATTTCTGAATTTACAAATACTTATCTCCACAGCACCCTTTAAAAGGAAAAGCAAGCATATATGTTTATCTTAAATGACTGCTCTCTGGAAGGATGGCTGATCTGTGTTGGTGGTTAAGATTATAGTCATTGGAATATAAATTACTTCTGTTGACTCTCTAGGAAGTAAGTCAACAGACCACAGAATTTTTCATCTCTTAAGGTTGCTTTCGGCTAAGGCAGAATGTAGGAAAAGAATAAGACATCACAAGTGGTCAGTATGACTTTGAGTGATAGTTGCTAAGTCATACCTGACTCTTTGCAATCCCATGGACTGTAGCCTGCCAGCCTCCTCTGCCCATGGACTTCTCCAGGCAGGATTACTGGAGTGGGTTGCCATTTCCTTTTCCACAGTATGACTTTAGATCTGAGTAAATCAGTCCTGTGTGTGTATGCTGTCTCTTCAGTCGTGTCTGACTCTGCAACCCACTGGATTGTAGCCCACCAGGCTCCTCTGTCCATGAGATTTCCCAGGCAAGAGTACGGGAGTGGGTTGTCATGCCCTGCTGCAGGGGATCTTCCCAACCCAAGGATCAAATCCCCTGTCTCTTGTGTCTCCTGCATCGGAAGGTAGGTTCTTTACCACTAGCACCTCCTGGGAAGCCCTGAGTAAATAAGTAACAGATAATAAAGGCACGTGCAACTGGTCTTATGAACATTTTTGTTGCTCAAGGCAGTATAAATCTCAAGGAACAAATACTATTTCAAGGGTTAGAATCATCATGATATTCTGGAAAGAGTATGTACTTTGGAATAACATATGTGTCTGTTACTAGCTGTGGGTCCTAGAGTACGTTCCTACCTTCGTGTGGTTTTTAAGAGCAAGATTTCTGATTTGTTTCCAAGCTCCATTGGCTGGCTCTTTGAGCGTCAGATAATAACTGTGATGTGTGTCAATTTCAGTGGACTACACTGAATATTTGAACCAATATGAGTGTTTCTGCAAGGGTTTTGTTTTTGTTTTTTGGATGAAATTAACATTTAAATTGTTAGACTGAATGAAGCAGATTGCCCTCCCTAATAAAGGCCTTGCTGTGGCTGTTTAGTCACTAAGTCACATCCAATACTCTATAACTCCATGGACTACAGCGTGCTCAGGCTTCCCTGCCCTTCAGTATCTCCCAGAGCTTGCTCAAACTCATGTCCTTTGAGCCAGTGATGCCATCCAACCATCTCACCGTTTGTCGCCGCATTCTCCTAGGTAGGCCTGGGTAGAACCAAACCCCTGAACTACCCAAGTATGAGAAAATTCTTCCTGCCTCATGGTCTTTGAGCTGAGGCATTGGTTTTTCCTTCACCGTGAGTTCTCTAGCCTTTGGACCAGAATTATTATTGGTTCTGTCTCTCTGGAGAAGTTTGACTGATACATTAACTTAAGTGAATGTCCTCATGTTTAAAGAGAATGTGATAGGAACACTGTTTTAGAGGATTGTTGGATAGGTAAAACAAAATAAAGCACAGAGTTCTGTATAAAATTCTGGTGTTTGGTATTCAGTCAATAAATGCTATTATTTATTTTTTTTTCTTTTCTAGAAACTAGAGGATAAATGTTTATAATAAAGATGAGAAATTATGTTCTAATGTATAAAGCAATGCCTTGTACATCATATGTGATCAAAAAGTATATTCCCTGCTAAACAAAAGTCTTTATTAACTTCATTTTCCCTTGCCCCAAAGTGGCTGTGAACTTGTTGAATATAAAAATGTCATATTCATTTCTTCATTCTCCACGCCTAGTATGGTACTGAAAAAAAGCTAGCAAATGCTGAATAGACTAACAGTCTCAGCTGTGGTATTAAAGTCACCACATGACAGAAAAGTGACTGTGAAAAAGATATCTTCAGGATACAAAAAAGTGAATAAACTAACAATCATAATCATATCGAAAGCTTCAAAATATTAAGTGAAATATAAATATTAGTATAGACATGACTGCCCAACTGTTTGCACTGGCATTAATTGAATTCAGTAACCTGCTCAGAGGCAGTTTTGAGGGCTGAAACAATCTGTCTCTTGGTTATATATTTTAAAAATAGCTAAAACTCTTCATCACTAATGTCTATATCAGTGGTAAAGTATAAGAATTATCAATGTCATTTTGAAGGGACGGCTTTGTTACTAGCTGTAGGAGATGAATCTACCAGGAACCTTCTTGCCCAGTATCACACATATGGAAATGTCATGGAAGACCAGTAGTTTTGCCTATATATTCTTTCTAGTTTTTGTCACTAGTTTTAGAGAATCAACTATTATGATGCTGCCATATGATATGTTATTAAACATTCCAAGTAAGATCAATTATTATTTCATTTGTTTTTTTCTTAAATAGCTGCACTGATAGGGAGAGGCTTTGTAATCTTGTTTCCTGCTTTGAAATTTTATTCTTGCATTTATATGCCTTTGCAATAAAATTTCATTAACTTATAATCCAACATATAATGGTTTCTTCTAGCATTTAATAAAATGGCATTAAGGGTAATTGTTATTTTTTTTTTCTAAAATTAGGACGTTGCATTGATGGGACACACAGTGGGCACATCTTACTTTTGGGGGCACATTTTACATTTTGAAATGTATGCTTTGTTGGAGCAGAATGATTTTGACCAATGTAATGGAAATGCTATGCTAACGATGGCTCCTTAAACTTGGAAAGAGTGCATAGATGGAAACAGTCTTTGTATATGTTTTCAAGTGACTTGAAAGAGGCAAAAAATTATATGTATGGAAAGAAAAAGAAGGCATACTTCCTTACATAAAAAATTTTACATCTGAAAGAGAACTGTTTAATCAATCAGTAGCTTGACAGAAAGATTCCTTCCCTCATAAAAGATACTTTGCTGTTATAACTGGTGGATCTAATGGACTTCAAAAAGTTTTTTTTTTCCAACCTTTGTCTTGTCTTTTCAGAATGTTTCTACTTGTTTTATCAATGCAAAAGTTTTTTTAGTGTAATTGATCAGTATTTTCTTTTATGATGTGTGGTACTGCTCACAAGAAAAATCCTCTGCTCGAATATCAAAAAGACACTGTTTTCTTCTCAAATTTAAAAACACCACTTATACAACTTTAATTCACCTGAATTTATTTTAGTATATGATGCAAAATACAGGCCTAGCTTTATTTTTTATCTGTACATATTAAACTGTCACAGAAACATTTACTAAATAGTCCATTAAGGCTTTACTAATTTGTGGTACCACCTTGTCATACTAAGCTCTCCAGTGTCAGTCCAAAGACTGATGAAGGGATTGCCAGACTTTTGCTGACCAAAACAAAATTGGAGATTTTTAAATCTCCTGGTAATTTAACCATGATTGAGAATTCTGTTTTTGTAGGTAGACCTGCCACCTGATGTTATACAACTTTATTCAGCATCCAAATAATGTTAGTGGTGTTCTTTGGCATTGCCCTTCTTTGGGATTAAAATGAAAACTGACCTTTTCCAGTCCTGTGGCCACTGCTGAGTTTTCAACATTTGCTGCTGTATTGAATGCAACACTTTCACATCATCTTCTTTTAGGATTTGAAATAGTTCAGCTGGAATTCTATCACCTCCACTAGCTTTCTAGTGATGCTTCCTAAGGCCCACTTGACTTTTTGCTCCAAGATGACTGGCTCTAGGTGAGTGCTCACACCATTGTGGTTATCTGGGTAATTAAGATCTTTTCCATGTAGTTCTTCTGTGTATTCTTGCCACCTCTTCTTAATATCTTCTGCTTGTTAGGTCCATACCATTTCTGTCCTTTATCGAGCCCATCTTTGCGTGAAATGTTCCCTTGGTATCTCTAATTTTCTTGAAGAGATCTCTCATCTTTCTCATTCTATTGTTTCCCTCTATTTCTTTGCATTGATCGCTGAGGAAGGCTTTCTTATCTCTCCTTGCAGTTCTTTGGAACTCTGCATTTAGATGGGTATATCTTTCCTTTTCTCCTTTGCCTTTTGCTTCTCTTCTTTTCTCAGCTATTTTTAAGGCCTCCTCAGACAACCATTTTGCCTTTTTGCATTTCTTTTTCTTGGGGATGGTTTTGATCACTGCCTTTACTCTTTAATCTTTGTTTTTACCCCTTGTTTTTTGCCGATTTTGTTATTATAATCATATATAAAGGCCTACTTCACAGAATCCTGCCTCTCTGCCTAACTGTTAAGCTAAAGTGCCATTGTTCAGAACCCAGTCTGCCTGTAGATGGCAGGAAGGTAGAAATTAACACATCTCCCTGCCTGAGGCTTGTCATTCTAGGAGATGTTTGCAAGTAGAAATGGCCTTTTTACTTAGTTTCCTCACCTTCCCCCATCTCTGGTCCATAAAAGGGCCTGAAATCCAGACCCCTACAAGACTGCTATTTTGAGACGTTAGTCTGCCATCTTCTTGGTCAGCGTGCTTTCCAGATAAAACTGTATTCCCTGCCTCAGCAACTCGTCTCTTGGATTCGTTGGACTCTTGCGTGATGAGCATTGTGAGCTTGGACTTGGTAACAAGTGATTTCTTGCTCTGACAAAATACGGTGTCCCACTTCAACAAAACGGCTACCACAGCCTTACTCGTATCTCTTGTTGGCTCACAGCCCGCTGTGTTCTCTCACCGGACCCCTATTCAACTCTTGATTACTTGGTGCTGTTGCCAAGAGGTATTTACTTTTAATGGCTGGTAATATCCATCGGCTTTTGCTAAGTTCTACACATAGTCCTAGAAACTTAAGCCTATTTATCCACATAGTTGTAGGACTTTTACTTCAAAAGCTGTTTGGAATTTTCTTGGCACAGAGATCTATATATCACATAAAAGTGTCTGAATATGTTAGTCACTCAGTGTCCTATTCCTATAGAAAAAGCAAAGACACTAGGGGGAAAAAAATCTTGTTTCTCAATCAGAAGTGTATTTTTTGTAAACTTTGAGCTACTTGAATCATAGTCATTCCCCAGGGTGAACCAGGTAAAGAGTATTATTATTGTGTTAACAAGCAATTTTAAGTATGAAAATTTTATCCAATATTATTGAAGTAAGACTATTATAGAAGTGTGCTGTAAACTGAAAAAAAATGCAGAACTTGGGGGTTTTGAGTTAAGTTTTACTTGGGCAAGAATGAGAACTATAGTGCAGGAGACAGTCATTTCAGATGTGTTGAAGGTCAGCGTCTACAGTGGTTAGTGATCTAACCCTTGTAGAGGCAGGTGGCAAGAGCCAATTTTTAGTTGGCAGTCTATTCCATAGAGGTTGAGATGATTAGATAACATCATGACTCAATGACATGAATTTGAGCAAACTCCAGAAGATAGTGGAAGACAAAGGAGCCTGGGGTCCATGGGGTCACAAAGAGTCAGACACAACTTAGACATTAAACAGCAACACATTTTAGGGGAACTCTAGAAATAATTTTTAAAACATGTTATATTTATTATCTGCAAATGCATTATTCCTTCACTATTCTTTGTTGAAACAGATCTATGGAACTTGGAATGATTTTTTTTTGCATTTAATATTTAGTTTTGGTTTTGTTTTCTATTAGCAGGTCAATTTATGTAGTGTAGAATATGAGAGAGAAATCTGATGGAGATTTCTCAACACATTGCCTTTGGCAGTTAAAGTGGCTACTTGCTGTTAAATATATTAGTCATCTCAGTAAATAGTCGGTAGCTGATAGGTTGATAATTCACACACTATGGAACACAAGCCGTGATTGATAGGTTTCTATCCCTTCTTATTAAGTGTGGGTCTTTCTTTCTACGGATAGCTTTCCTCCTCCAAATCCAGCACATATACCCAATCCCAGCCCAAATTATTTTGAAAATGAAATAGATCCAGGAGGTCATTTATCTTCTAGCTGAGACAAAGCTGTAATACAAGTTTTTAAAGGATATTTTTAACTTTCTCCTTTGTTTGTTTTGCTTTCTATACAGTCTTGATATTCAGAAATGTAGTGATTTAACTTGGTTAGACATCCCAGCAGAGATGTTATGCATGGCCCTTCATTAGAATCTATTTAGTGCATATATATACTAATGGTTGTATAAGTATCTACAGGCTTTCAACATGTTTCCTTCCACTTATTGGAAATATTGTCTTTACTCTTTTATTTATCCACTAGCTAGCTTGTGTCTCTTGGATCTGAGTGAAGAAAGAGAAAGTGCTTCCTTCCTTCTTCATTCTGTTTCAGCTGGGCTCAACGCCAAAAGTACATTGCAATCTGTAATTATCTTTCTTTGCTGCCTGTGCTAGCAAAGAGAAATTTTAAATAGACTCTACCAAAAGAGTGTGGCATCAGAAAATAGACAATATTATGAATACAGAATGAATTAGGGCAATTTCTGGGGCTTCTTCTTTTGGGTTATAGATTTCTGTGTATTTTAAGTAATATCCCCCAGAAGACTGAAGGAATGTGAGTGTCCTCCCATGTAAGCAACTAAAAGGCTGACATTTGGGTAAATATAAATGACATCAGTGGTTAAATGAATTTGGAAGAGTAATGTAACAAGAAAAGTGTAGGGGGAATTTATCTCATAGGAGCATTGAACTTAAGTGAATTTAACTATATGCCCACTGAAAGAAAGGGGGTAAAAGAAAACCTATCTAATTAAGCAGACCACTTGACTTTGAACTCCACTCTATAAGCATGTACCCTAACAGTAAATGCAGTGAAATCTGAAAAACTTATTGTAGATATGCTTAAGCTATGAGATAAATGTGCACATGACTTTAAAATTTCCCAGGCTGTAGAAAAGAAAATAAAGTTTCTTGCCTAAACAGCTGGGAAAGAGGAGAGTGATGTTATTCTTGACTTTCTTAGGATAGACAATGAAAGATTACCTACAGGCCATAGAAAGTCAATTAATAATGAGTTGATGGATCTATATGTGTGTACAGAAAACCATGTATACAGTATTTATATATATATATATATGTATATATTTATATACATACATATATATATTATGTGTGATTTAGTGAAAATTTCAAGAGTGATTTGGATATATAGAATTTATACTTAGGCACAACAATTGGACTGTAGCCTGAATGTAAGATACAACGTTACCGAATAAACATATTTTTGGTGTTATCTATTCATTTGGCTTCTACTGCATGGTACTGTCAGAGAATAATTAGGGAGGGACCAGAAACTATCATTTACTGGGATTCTAACATGTGCCTGAGGAGTTTTGCAGAGTTACCTGATTAAGGAGCTGCTAACTGTGTGTGGAGTAAGGATAAATACACTTCATTGAGAAAATGATGTTTGATCTCTTGCCAGAAATTCAAGTAGGAATTATCCAGGTGGATGAAGGAGTAAGTTTTGTTCTCAAACATCAGGTGTAAAATACAGCAAAAATAGTGCAACTAAATTTGTTGTTTTTGTTGTTATATAATGATGCTTTTTTAAAATCATATTTGTATATATCTTAAATTAATTATTATCTCAGTTATTGTCATCTATCTTATACATCTGCAGAATTTAGACTGTTGCCTGTCGTGTTGTAAGTATCCAATTAAAATTAATTAAAGGAATGAACAAATGAAATAGAAAAGAAAAAAATAGAAAAAGTGCTCCTCATTAGGCTTCTTAAGCTTACATATAGAAATCTTCTCCTCATTATTTTTCTTACTTTAATTCAACACTGAGAAGATTGACTTTCCATCATACGGTGTGTTTTCCCTCATGATTTTTATGGCTTTTTGAATCAGGACCATGACTTCTTTTATAACCTAAAGGGAGAAAAGTATCAGATCTTCTTCTCATTGCTATGACCCTACTCAAAGTGGGGTATACTATACCCAGTCAAGATAACAAAGGCAAAGCTATTAAGAGAAAGAAAGAAATACAAGTTGAAATCAGATTTCCAGACAGGGTGTAAAATAGGGAGATCATAATCAAGGTGAAGCAAAGGCTTTGCTGACTTTTAAAAAACTGCACAACATTAGAACTGCAAGTTGTTTTATTTGGGGCAAAATGAGGACTGTAGTCCAGGAGACGGCATTTCAGATAGCCCTGAGAAATTTCTCTAAAGTGGTAGGGAGAAGATCAGTAAATATGTGATTTTGGTGAAGGGGGAGTTCATGCAATCAAGCACATATTTTTTGCAGAAGGTTACTACTAGTCTTGTGAAGGTTTCTGCTAGTAATGAGGTGCAGTTGTCACCATGAAGGATTTTGGTGCTTGTCTGCATATGAGGAGATGGGGCTTTCCAGGTTGCTCAGTGGTCAAGAATCTACCTACCAGTGCAGGAGACACAGGAGATGTGGGTTTGATCTGTGGGTCAGGAAGATTCCCTGGAGGAGAAAATGGCAACCCACTCCAGTATCCGTGCCTGGAATGGACAGAGAAGCCTGGCGAGCTATAATCCTTGGGGTTGCAAAAAGTTGGATGGGGCTGAGAGACTGAGCACAGATATGAAGAGATACAAGAATTGGGCTCACACATTTGCCTCTTGAAAATATCTGACTATGTGAAGACCAGTTCTGCCAGTTTTTCCTGGAGCACAGAGCCCATCATTTCTGCTCTCCACCATGAACTTCTTTTAAATGTTGTTGAAAACCAGCCACTGCAGCAGCACATGATTGAATCCTTGTGGAGGTAGATGGCAAGTGCCAATTTGTAGCTGACAGCTTCAAGAAAGATAAGGTCAGACGCACAGAGTATGGGCCTCCGGTTGTCAAGCTGAGGTTAAGATGGAAATTATTAGAGACACAGGGATTGAAGCTTTAGACTAGGAGGGGTAATGGCTGTTCGCAGAGTCGAGCAGGGGATTCAGAACCTGGTTGTCACAGGGGGCGTTTCTTTTGCTCTTGACCGTGGGTCACAGGTTGTCTGCTCTTAAATATTGACATGTCAGTTCCCTGGATATTTTACTGTCCTGCCATTCATTGTCAACCACACCGTTACTTTTCTCCAGCAGGTCGTTTCTCAGGAATCCAGGGATTGTCACCTCGTCTCTTGCCACTGTCCCGGGCTACACCTGACTCCCACTGAATCCCCTTGCCTTAACTTTTCCTTTTGCAAAAATTTCTCCTAACTTCTGCAGGCCTCCCTAGGGAAATGGAAAACAAAACAACAGTTTCCTTCTCTCCCTGACACAGATACACAACGTTTAATCGTCCCATCCAGGTCCAAAACATCCTTCCCATTGTAAAGAGTTACTGTGTTTTCTTGAAACATCCTTACCATTTATTCTGAGAGTGTTTGTATTTTTCCAGCGTTGGCCTATTATGGAGCCTTGGTCACTGGCTCTGAGAGAGAGATCCCAGAGACTGAGAAATTCTCTTTGGCGGGCTCTGAGCTTTGCACAGTTGTCAGCATAGAACCCATATTGATTACACTCTGGCCTGTGGCCTTTCTTTTTTATAGAATTCATAGTGGTCATTTGAAATATAGTGCGCTAAGAAAAAATAGCTTTCTTGACTGCAATTTTTTTCTTTTTTAAAGCCATGGTACTTATGTCATACAATGAATATAAGGATTTCTTCAAACGTTTATCAACAATCTCAGGTCCATAGACAAGAAATTGAACAACAACAAAAAATAGTCATTCTTTAATTGCCACAACCATTAGGTAAATTAGGGGATTTAAAAAACCCTATGATTTCTTCAAACTCTTAGTTTAAATAAGTCCCCCAGTTGAATTTCAGAGTTTCAGTCAATCCCAGGCGGGGTGCCTATGTGCTGAGTTGCTTCAGTCATGTCTGACTCTGTGTGACCTGATGGACTGTAGCCCACCAGGCTCCTCAGTCCATGGGATTTTTCAGGCAAGAACACTGGAGTGGGTTGCCATGCCCTCCTCCAGGGGATCTTCCTGACCCAGGGATTGAACCCATGTTTCTTACGTCTCCTGCATTGGCAAGCAGGTTCTTTACCATTAGCACCACCTGAGTAGCCCAAGTCCAGGCTAATTTTCTCCAAAGATTGAATGTGCTAATTTTTTTTTTCCTCTTCTGGTAGATCATATTTCGTTCTGTGCCCCATCATAAACAAATCAAATAGGTAGATCTTCTGTGTGTGACCTCCAGGTGTGAGAAGACATTCGGCAGGTTCTTTCTGCAGCTGTTGAATTGCTAAAGGTATACTGGCGACTCCTTTTGATTCCTTTGTCCTTTTTAAATGGGCAGCTATTACCCACTCATTCTCTGGGTATTGCACTTAGAATGATAGGTTTTCCCCACTATTATTTTAGACAATTACATTTATCATGAGAAATTAATCCTTAAGAAATCACTGAAGCATGTTTCTGTCCAGCCCACAGGAACATAGTTATTAGTCATTTTCCACTTGAAAGGAAGTGACCTGTGAACCCGTTCTCATTCCCTTGTTGCCTGATGATGACACCCTGTCAATTCTCAGCCTACAGCGACCTCTGCTGGCCCAGTCACGAGTCCCAGGGAGCACTGTGGATGCTATAATGAATGCGATCACTCACATACCTGTGAAAGTCAAAGTGAAAATTGCCCAGTCGTGTCCAACTATTTGCTACCCACGGACTAAACAGTCTTTAGGATTCTCCAGGCCAGAATATTGGAGTGGGTAGCCTTTCCCTTCTCCAGGGTCTCTTCCCAACTCAGGGATCAAACCCAGGTCTCCTGCATTGCAGGCAGATTCTTTACCAACTGAGCTATCAGGGAAGCCCTGTAGGAACCTAAATAACCTTTATCAAGGTGATAAGTCCACCTATGGACAGTAAGAACCTCTGCGGCTACTTAGTTGACAAGTTGTGTCCAATTCTTTGTAAGCCTTGGACTGTAGTCCGCCAGGCTCCTCTGTCCATGGGATTCTCCAGGCAAGAATAGTGGAGTGGGTTGCCATTTCTTCCTCCAGGGCATCTTCCTGAGCAGGAATTGAACCCAGGAACCTCTGTATCAAATCTGTATAACCTTTGCCAAGGTGATGCATCCACCTCTGAATGCTCTACGGTAAGAACCTCTGTAACCTATGTTTGAGTGGTTAAGATCGAAGCAAAGAGAACTTTGAGGTGGTTTGTGTTCAGAAATTTTCCGTTTTCTCTCTGAAGAGCCCGTTTCCTTTTTCTTGCAAACTTATAGAAAAGCAGGAGAGGTTGTTTTAGTAATATTTTGCGGGAAGTTACAGCCGCTGCCCTTGTATCCTATTCCACTGTATTTTGTAATATTCCACGTGACTCTTCTCCTGGAGATTTTAATGATAAATGGGAAGTTTTGCAATGGTGACATGGGAAGTAGCTGACATTGTTGAACTACAAAATATTGGTAATGCTGAGCACAGTCCAGGGTACTGGGAACGGAAAATTGCACAAAGCGTGAGACACGGTCTTTGAGGTGCTCACAAGAAATTAGGAAGCTGCAGTGTGGCCTCATCCTCTGAAAATGAAATATGAATCTTTCTCAGGGGAGTGGGCTCAGTTTGACTCCTGAAACCCCATGGTGGTCGGGATTACAGCCTCTGAATCTGCTACAGACTTAGAATAACTAATCAGCCTTTTGATATCACAGAGAAACCTAGGCAAGAAAAGACAGCAAGTCGTCATAATCAAGATGTGAAATGAACTATGTGAGCTCTGGAGTGTTTACTTATGTGATTTGTTTGTTGCTGCTGCTGCTTAGTCACTTCAGTTGCGTCCGACTCTGTGTGACCCTGTGGACTGCAGCTCTCCAAGCTCCTCTGTCCATGGGATTCTCCAGGCAAGACTACTGGAGTGGGTTGCCATGCCCTCCTCCAGGGATCGAACCCACG
Source organism: Bison bison bison (assembly GCF_000754665.1). NCBI lineage: Eukaryota > Metazoa > Chordata > Mammalia > Artiodactyla > Bovidae > Bison > Bison bison. The sequence goes on from NW_011494783.1 coordinate 3,457,107, forward strand.
TCTCCTGCATAGCACACAGATTCTTTACCACTGAGCCACCAGGGAAGCCCATGTAACCTGTTTAGAAAGAAAGTGAAGTCACTCAGTCGTGTCCGACTCTTTGCAAACTCATGTACTGTAGCCTATCAAGCTCCTCTGTCCATGGGATTTTCCACGCAATAGTCCTGGAGTGGATTGTCGTTTCCTTCTCCAGGGGATCTTCCCAACCCAGGGATTGAACCAGGTCCCCCACATTGTAGACAGACGCTTTACTGTCTGAGCCACCAGGGAAGTCCTGTAACCTGTTTAAATAATGCTGAATACCACATTTCTATTACTTGGTGGTGCTAGTGGTAAAACCTGCCTACCAGGGCAGGTAGATGTAAGAGACCTGGGTTATATCTCTGAGTCGGGAAGATCCCCTGAAGGAGGGCATGGCAACCCACTCTGGTATTCTTGCCTGGAGAATCCCATGGACAGAGGAGTATGGTGGGCTACTTACTGTTCATAGAGTCCCGAAGAGTCAGACATGATTGAAGCAGCTTGGCTCACACAAACACCACATTTCTGTCACTTAGATTTTACAACATGGTTCATTCAGTATAACTCATTTGTTAACATGAACTTGATCCTTTTGTGAGATTCTTGAGGACAGTGATCATTGTATCTTATTTCTTTTTTATATTATAAAAGCCTTGTTTATTGTTGCCCCAAATAACAGACTTAGTAGATAAAATAATTATTGAACTAATGGGAAAAGGAATAACAATATTCCCAATAACAATGGGTCCTGAATCCTCTTTCTAACTGACCAAGAAATGCTTGAAGGTGAATTTCAAGGTCTTAAAGTTTACCAGTAATGTAGTGTGTAGTCAGCTGCTTTTGGTAAAAGGAGTTAAGAGACAAGAGACAGTGAAAAGAGTGTTAACATGATAGAAATTTTAATTAAAAACATCTTACAGACAACGCAGTTCAAGATTTCCAACCCACCTTCCATGCCCCAGATCAGGAACTATCAGATATGTTGTAGGCAGGCAGGGATGTTCCTAGAATCAAACAGGTGAGCATGCACATTGCATTTAATGGTGACATTCAGGATACCTGAGCTAGAGAGCACGTGTCGAGGGCTCTGTGTTGGGGGGAGCCACGCATGGGTGTATGAAGGATGCGATACCTCACCAAAGGGGCATTGATGGATTCTTCATACAGAAGCCATTTGACTACCACAAAAATTAGTTTCTAAATAAAGAACTCAGATGATATAAAACTGATGAAATGAAAATCAACTAGAAATGTTCTCAATATATCTATTCCTAAATTTTTTCTTAAATATCTGACTATGAATTATATATTCACTTTTCCTTTTCCTTTTTCTAAAAGCAACTATTTCATCCCAGATTGTATATATCTGCTCTTGAATAAGGCATTCAAAATTTAGCCAGCCTCAGAAAATCTTTATTAGAGGGGAAAAAAAGGTCCTAAGTGTTCATTATTCATTTAACTCCGATTTTCAAGAGGAGTTTTAGTATTCTGCTTTAAGTACCATAGGATCGTTTTTGCCTTGCTCTCTTTTTTTATGTGTCTTAGAGTAGCTTAACATTGTATTCCCTCTTAGCTTGCTCATTCAGAAAATGAAACACAGAGTCTTGGCAGCCATGAACTTTATTTAAATTTTTTTGCAAATACAGTCTATAGTGCCTAACAACATTCAGTTAGGTAAATACAAACATCTTGCGAGATGTCATATCATTGAAAAACTGATTTCGTGTTTACCATTTGTTTAGGTTTTTAAAAATGGTTTCATATTGTCCTGAGACATCACTGAACAGTTAAAGCAGCCTTCTCAGAGTCAGGCTGCCTTGCGTTTGGTACAGTTTATGAAATCTGAATAGTTTGACGCAGTGGGGTTCTGATTTGCAAGGAAACAACCTGAAAGTTCATCTTCCCAGGCAAGGAGACGCTGGTGTATTTATTTCCATGTATTAGGCAAGACAGGATGATTATTTATGTTCGTGTTTCCCTGTTGGAAGATTAGAAAATACTGAGGAAGATGGCTTAGAGCAGCCAGCCATCCCAGTGTGCTGATCACCAGCAGTTAGTGGCAGTAAATGAGAAAATCCATGCGCTTCCTCTTGATTTATTAAGATCCCATTCAAAACCCAAATC
>NW_011494783.1:3459351-3483377 GCF_000754665.1 Bison bison bison
AAATCAGGACTGAAAACTCTCTGCACAGCCTCAGTCCACTATTCCTGAATTAAACTAAATTTTTTGTGGTTTTGTTTTGAATACTACTATATCAAGCAAGAACCAAACCTTAGTGCATGTTTATAAAACAAGGGAACCTGTTGCAAAATGTTACTAAAACATGCAATGTTTCTTACCACTGTCCCTTAACTCAATGAAGTATCTGATTCAACAGAAAATTATCATACCATCAAGCTTTCTTTTGATTTATGTTTAAAGATTTTTTTCTTTAAATGTAATTCCCAGATGTCTTAAAAGATAACAATAAAAATGAAGTTATGTATTGAGAGCAGCTTGTTAATATTAAGTACAGGTCTGCTTGGTCTGTAAACACTGGTAATCCTCCACATTAAACTGACTAGTTGGTATTAAAAAAACCAAGAAGACTCTGTTTTTTAATGTATTTTATTGAAGTACAGTTAGTTTACAGTGTTGTGCTAATTTCTGATGTATAGCTAAGTGATTTGGTTTATATATATAAACCAAATTATGTATATATACACACACACACATATATACACACATACATAAATATATTATTTTTATATTCTTTTCTATTATGTTTATCACATGATATTGAATATAGTTCCCTGGGCTATTCAGTAGGATCTTGATGTTTATCCAGATGATTCTCTTTAGTGTTAAGATAGTGTAAATCTGAGAACTCATTCCCGAGGAAGAATTTGTTTTTTTCTGTGCGTTTAGAAATAGCTTTGAGCAAGTGTTAAATTTTTAAATATATACATACTCAATCTCCTGTTCCTGCACAGCAGGGGTCCCCTGACTGTCTGTAAAGGGCCAGTATAAACACTCTAAGCTTTAGGGTCTGTCCATCAGTGCCTCTGTTTTCAACTCCGCTACTGTAGCATGAGAGGAGCCATCGATAAGACCTACTCAGAGAGGTGTGGCTGTGTTCCAAAAGATGTAATTCACAAAATCAGGAGGCTGGCTGGATTTAGTCTGGGTGGGAGGGGGGTGGGCACAGTTTGCCCACCTCTAATGTACGGCATTGGGTTAAGAGTTATTTTGGAGATAAAAGTTCTAAAAGACAGGCTATAGAGAACTGTTATGTTGTGCTTGCTGAAATGTTTAGAGGAATAAAGATGAAGAAACAATTAGAGGAAAAGGATGGAAATAGGCAACAGGTATGTCAGGGGACCTGCACTTTTGAGTGCAAACCAGGTGTCATTTGCATCAGTACACACACGGAAGTGGTTTTGAAAGCAATCTGCCAGACCAGTGGGCACTCTAGTCTCCTAGTCTGTCTCCTCCAAAATATTTGCGTGGTTGTTCAGAGGTACCTGTGTCATTTGTTGCATCTGTTCTGGCTCTCATGTGCCACCTCTCCTAGTGAAGTGGAAGGACGGATACCTTTTGGGGTGGGCCAAGCTGTTCCACAGCTTCTGCTGCACAAAACCGCCTTCTCAGCCACTCATGTTGGGGCTAACGATGGGGACAGAAGTCATCGTCATTTGTCCTGTACAGAATGTCTAGTCTAAGCCTTATCAATCTTGCTCTTGCACCTTCTAATCTTAGTGTTTCCCACATAGAAGTGAGCAGGAAGGATTCCAGTGACCTGAAAGGGAGAATTTTCTCTTCCTCTGTGTGCCTAATGAGGGATACAGATGGTCTGTGCCCAGATAGTTACCACTCTTACCTGTAGGCTTTTTGCTCTTTAACACATACACATGTGCATGCAAATTCATATGGCACACGAATGTCTCCCACCAGGGAGCATCCCTGGTGTCCAAGTAGTCAGGGTGTGCCCAGACACAGCTGATCTCTCTGACTGAGGCCTTAGGTTGAGTCTGGTCTGACAGTCCAGAAGCCTTGAATACTTTCTCCTGCAATCTAGTCTTGGTAGGTACCATTCCTTTCACCAGGCAACTATCTGTATCTTTGAGCCAAGGAAGGCATCATTCCTGTCGCGATCCATGTCTGAACTCAGTATTTGCTTCAGCCTACAGCTGTTATATTAAATATTGCAAAAGACTATCAGATGGACAATTTAAAATTCTGGGTAATTCAAAACTAGGAAGAAAAAACACTGTTTCACAAAACATGGTAGTTGAGAAACATATAATTACCTGGAGAGCAGAGGCACCTTAAGTAATACAGCATCCAGCAGAAGGCAGGTGAAATGTGCCCCAGGTAAGAAACCACAGTGCCCTTCTGCTGCTGCGGGGAAGAAATAAGAGAATTGTTGAGTGATATCATGGAATTAATGATGAGCGGTCAGGTTCTGTGTGTCAGATACCCAGTTAAGTGTTTTTCATCATGTCTTTTTCAATCTTCATTACAATCCTGTGTGGAACAGTGTGTTTAATAACTTCAAAGTAATTATAATTAATGCAGAAAATAACTTAATAATATTAGCTACCGTTAGCAAAACAACTACCCTGTGGCAGTTTTCCTGCACCAAAACCTCATGCACGTTCAGATTTAGCATTATCTCTCCCATTTTAGGGATGAGGAAATTGAAGGTCCAGAGACCCCAGCTAGTGAAATGGCAGAGCCAAAGCTGAAATGCAGATGTGTTCAGTACACCTCTCACTCTTCCATGCTTTATCTTCTCTTATGTGAATTCTTATTTTTGAAGTATTTTATTTTGAGGTATAGTTGCTGTGCAATTTTAAATAAGTTACAGGTGTCACTTCATGACAAAGAGATGGGGAAACAGTGGAAACAGTGGCAGACTTTATTTTGGGGGGCTCCAAAATCACTGCAGATGGTGACTGTAGCCATGAAATTAAAAGACGCTTACTCCTTAGAAGGAAAGTTATGACCAACCTAGACAGCATATTAAAAAGCAGAGACATTACTTTGCCAACAAAAGTCCGTCTAGTCAAAGCTATGGCTTTTCCAGTAGTCATGTATGGATGTGAGAGTTGGACTATAAAGAAAGCTGAGTGCTGAAGAATTGATGCTTTTGAACTGTGGTGTTGGACAAGACTCTTGAGAGTCCCTTGGACTGCAAGAAGATCCAACCAGTCCATCCTAAAGGAGATCAGCCCCGAGTGTTCATTGGAAGAGCTGATGTTGAAGCTGAAATTCCAATACTTTGGCCACCTGATGCAAAGAACTGACTCATTTGAAAAGACCCTGATGCTGGGAAAGATTGAAGGTGGGAGGATAAGGGGACAATAGAGGATGAGATGGTTGGGTGGCATCACCGACTCAATGGACATGAGTTTGGGTAAACTCTGGGAGTTAGTGATGGACAGGGAGGCCTGGTGTGCTGCAGCCCATGGGGTTACAAAGAGTTGGACATGACTGAGCAACTGAACTGAATTGAACTGTACAATATAGTGATTCACAGTCTTAAAGTCTATAGCCCATCATGCTCTTCCGTCCATGGGGATTCTCCAGGCAAGAATACTGGAGTGGGTTGCCATGCCCTTCTCCAGGGTATCTTCCCAACCCAGGGATCGAACCCAGGTTTCCCGCATTGCAGGCAGATTCTTTAGCATCTGAGTCACCAGGGAAGCCCATCCTTGTATCTTATTTTATACCTGATAGTTTCTTCCTCTTACTCCACTGCTCCTATTTTGCCCCTCCCCACTTCCCTCTCCCCACTGGTAACAGCTAGCCTGTTCTGTGTATCTGTGAGTCTGCCTGTTTTTTGCAGCATTCACTCGGTTGTTGTCTCCTTGGCCTGGCAACTGTAGGCCAGCCTAGTGACACTGGCAAAAGGGAAGTGAAAGTCGCTTAGTCGTGTCCGACTCTTTGCGACCCCGTGGACTGTAGCCCGCCAGCCTCCTCTGTCCATGGGATTCTCTAGGCAAGAATACTGGAGTGGGTTGCCATTTCCTTCTCCAGGACACTGGCAAGGCTGTCTCTGATTATTGTTTGGATGAATAAAAGACTCCTGGCATGATCATTATTCTTCAAAAACCGTCCAGTGGTTGCCACTAACCACACATGGCTATTTTTCAGGCTACTTTTCTTTCACATTATATGATCATCAGTGTCGGTTATAAACTATTCAAGGATACATGCTAGTTCCCTCCTCAAATCACTGAGGCAATTCCTGCAGAGGCAAAGTTAAGAGGCATGTATACATGTGGTTAAAAATGAGTTACTTTAGTGCTGACACCAAATTAGATGTGAGATATGAATCTTTTGGAACTAAAGAAGAGCATTAGGTAATGGTTAAATATACCCTTTTATATTTACAGTGGATTTTTCTCAGATATATCTACCCACAAGACATACCTTCAGTTTTTGAGAACAAAATTAGCACCTCTTGATTGATTTCTTTATGATTGGACAGTGCCAATATAGAACCTCTTCATTAATTCACTACAGAAGTATGTGTTTTAAGCATAATACTAGAATATTATTTTGAGATGCCAGAACACACATTAGGAGTCCTGAGACTTCCTAGGTAGAATTTTTAGTTTTTTGAGATAACATATGGATTAAGAAATAGAAGTTCAAAAATTATATTTAAAGATATATGATAAGTACTAGAAAAATAAAAACTAATTAAAATCTCAGAGAAGAGGGGGGATTTATGGAGGATGATAGTATAAGTGAACCAAATGTCTTACATGGATGGCACAAAGCCAAGTGCTTAATGTCTAATGGGAATGATCTTAGAAATTAGTATGCAATTATTTAGACAGTTTTATAGACACAGCCAGCAGAAAATCTGAAAACAGAAACCCTTAAAGTGCAATTTAAAATAGGGTGCCACATTTATTGTAGATTTGTTAGTTCAAGTGTGAATTAACATGAAAATTAAAAAAAAATAAACAAGAGAAGACTATTGCTTATGACTCCATGTAAAACTTGCATGGAAAAATGAGTGCAGAATTAATACTTGAAATATACTTCTTTCTTGGTGTTCATTACACACACACACACACACACACATAAAAGATGGATGAAAGGAAAGACATCAAGATATCATAGGTAGATATTCACAGATGAACTCCCCAAGAGAATGAGTAGAGGAGTGTAAATATAATTCTAACAAGAGTTCAAGAGAGAATGAAAAATGGTAAGTAAGGGTTGATAGATACGACATGACTCTCAGGGGATGTTTATTATCTTGGATTCTTGCAGGGCATGTTAGTCATTTTTGCCACACACGAGCATTTGCACCCTGAGTGAGAAAGAGAGAATGTTGAAAGCAGAGCTAAGATCACTGAGTACCTTGCCATGAAAGAGTAGGTTAGATGTTCCATTTCATTGTTATCATTGTTGTTCAGTTGCTAAGTTGTGTCTGCTCTTTGCAACCTCATGGACTGCAGCATGCCAGGTTCCCCTGCCCTTCACCATCTCCAGGAGCTTGCTCAAACTCATGTCCTTTGAGTCAGTGATGCTATCCAACCATCTCATCCTCTGTCATCCCCTTCTCCTCCTGCCTACAGTCTTCCCCAGCATCAGGGTCTTTTCCAGTGAGTCTGCTCTTTGCATCAAGTGGCCAAAGTATTGGAGCTTCAGCTTCAGCATGAGTCGTTCCAGTGCATAACAGTTGATTTCCTTTAGAATTCCATCATTAGTTGTTTTTTTAATTGAAATATGGTTGATTTAAGGGCTTCCCAGATGGCGCTAGTGGTAAAGAACCCACCTGCCAATGCAGAGGACATAAAATGAATTAAGAGATGTGGTTTGGCGGATTCATGTCAATGTATGGCAAAACCAATACAATATGATACAGTAAAAAAAAAAAAAAAAAGAGAGAGAGAGAGATGTGGTTTGATCCCTAGGTCGGGAAGAACCCCTGGAGGAGGAAATGACAATCCACCCCAGTGTTCTTGCCTGGAAAATCTCATGGACAGAGGAGCCTGGTGGGCTACAGTCCATAGGGTTGCAAAGAGTCAAAGACGAGTAGAAACAACTTAGCATGCACATAGTTGATTTGCAGTGTTTTGTTAGTTCATTCTGTTAGTTTTTTTTTTTAACCTTCTCTTACATGATATATACTGAAGAACTGTTTATAAACTGTTTTAGTGGAACATTCTCATGGATGTTATATTTTATGTTTTTTATCATTTTAATTTATTCACATATTTGTTTGGGTGAACAAGTGAAATCTGTACCTGTCAGACTTTTCATTGCCTTCAGGCTGGTCCAGGTTTCTGATCTTCAAATCTCAAATGAGTGGTCCTGTCAAATTGAGTGGGTTGATGTGCAAGAGGGATAAGTAAATAAAACTCCAGTATAAAAATCTGTGTGGTACCACACACACATTGGGCTATTTTTTTTTTTAAGGTGATGGAACACTGCAAAGAAATGGAATTTTTTGAAAAGATAAGATAGGAGTAAATATAGAAAAGGACTTAAATGATTTAAGCAGTGAAGCAAAAACTACATTCCCTTTTGCAGTTCCTTCCTATAGAATAATACCTGGGACTGGGCTATTGACTCTGGTTAGGAGCCTTTATAGCTCACCAAACTCTTAATTTCTAAGTTTTACCCTCATTCAGCTAAAGTATTTGGGATCATCTTTGAAAATTTGGGCAAATTCAAATTAAAATGAAATTCAGTTATTTTTGCAGTATCTAAGCAGATAGGAGGTTGTCATTTCTGCATGTCACTGGGAGTGACAGTGGTCTGGTGTTTATAAACAAAGGTCACAGCCAGTTGACCTGGTTTTCAGTTCAGGGTGGGGCCAATCTGCATGCTTAGGGCACAAACTGATTGTCACCAGCCACAGAATCCTTTCAAATGAGACCAGGATAGCTAGCACTGTTTCCACTAATAAGGACTCCGAGAATTGGAATGACTGGGTTATAATGTCTTAATTCTCCATGGTGCTACATACTCTATTATGACTCTCTCTATTGCAAATATATGAGCATTTTGGAAACCCCCTGATTACTAATTTTCTTATCTATAAAATAATAATGCTAGATGACATGGTCTTTAGAGTTTCTTCTAAGTAAAAATCTAAGGAACTGTGGTTCTTACTTCACCCTTGGGAACACATTATTAAAAGAGTTAAAGGGGGCATACATAATTAACTCACAATTTACTATTCCATTAAATATAAGTTGAATGAGTATTACGTGTTCATTTCATAGAGCCACAAATTAATTAGAAGTCCAATATTTCAAGTAGCCATTAGATGACTTGGGAAAATAAATAAGGAAAGATAAATTGTTCACTAGTATGAAAGCAAAAGTGTGAATAGAACTGAGTCCCAGAAAAATATGGAAGGAGAGCCAACAGTTTGACCACCATTAACTTGTGTTTTAGATACACAGCTTGTGGCAGTTCTGAAGGTCTGCTGATTTTCCGATCGATTTTCTAGATCCAGACAAAACATGAGTGCCCATTAATACCAACTGCTGTGTTTTGTGAAAGTGAATCCAAAAGCCTGAGAAATTAAGTAACATTCCTCAGTTCCTCATTTTAGTAGTGATAAACTGGGTAGGTTTCTAATTTCTCTTATTCCCCCAAGGTGTCTTCTCTCCGGCTACTGTCCAGTATATTTGGAATATCTAAAACCCCGTTTCCTTTACACGCCATTTCCTTCTTTACTTCTCTGGCCTCATCTTGTATTATAATCACTAGCTACAATGGCAGGCTTTCATTTTTTCAAGTATGATCACTCACCTCTTATGTACCTGATGTCCCACTGCCTGGAATACTCCCTCCCCCCAGGTACTGACATGGCTGATGCCTTTTCATCATTCAGATATCGGATTGTATCCTCAGAGAGCTTGTGACTGTCTCTTACACTTGCCTTTGCCCTGTGATTGTTTTCCTCATGTAGTCCCATGATTACAATTTATGGTTTCCACAGCCTTTTTTCTCAGCTGAAATTATTTTACGTGTCCATCATCTGCTTTCTTCCACTTGAACTAAGCTCCATCAAAGCAAAAATATTGACTTTCCTCTTCACTGTCTCTCTATAACACTTGGAACAATGTCAATTCATACATTCTTAATTCTTTGTTGAAGGAATGAAGATTTCTGGTTCCCATAGATTATGCATAGGGTAAAAGTAAGCCTACTAGGTTTAGTGGTTTGAGGGAGGTAAAAAAAGATACAGTTGTAAAAGGAAAATAAAATGACCATGTTTGCTGAAATCTCTATATGACTGACTCCTTATAGTAAGATCTTAAAAGAGAATCAGAGCTTCAGTCATGTCCAACTCTTTGTGACCCCATGGCCTGTAGCCCACCAGGCTCCTCTGTCCATAGGATACTTCTGGCAAGAATACTGAAGTGGGTTGCCATTCCCTTCTCCAGGGGAATCTTCCTGAGCCAGGGGTCAAGCCCGTGTCTCCTGTGGCTCCTGCATTGTAGGAAGATTCTCTACTGCTAAGACAGAGGGTAGTGAAATATAAATCACAGTAGGAAGGTGTCATATTTTCCTACGTCTCCTCTGTGTTTAAGATAGTTTAAGTCTTAAATTTGGAGAAGGCAGTGGCACCCCACTCCAGTACTCTTGCCTGGAAAATCCCATGGACGGTGGAGCCTGGTGGGCTGCAGTCCATTTGGGTCGCTAAGAGTCGGACATGACTGAACGACTTCACTTTCACTTTCACTTTCATGCATTGGAGAAGGAAATGGCAACCCACTCCAGTGTTCTTGCCTGGAGAATCCCAGGGACGGGGGAGCCTGGTGGGCTTCCGTCTCTGGGGTCGCACAGAGTCGGACACGACTGAAGTGACTTAGCAGCAGCAGCAGCAAGTCTTAAATTGTCACCTGCCTCCAGGTGAAGGTACTGGTTGTTGAAGTGAGGCTTCTTTCAAAAGTTGTGGCATGCTTGGATTGCCCTGGGAAAGAAAAGGGCCTAAGAGAGGATTTTGGGGGGATATTAAATTTGGAAAGAGAGGAGGAGCTGGCCAAGAAGGATGAAAAGGAGAAGCCAGGAAGGTTAAAGGGAAGCAGGGAATGTTGTACAGCACGGTTCTAGTTCAAAAGACAAAGTTAGAGGAATTTCAAAATGGGCCAAGCGATGAATGGTATTAGTACCATGGGCAGGTTAACAGTGATAAAAGGTAAACTATAGCCTCTACAGGTGGCTCAGAGGTTGAAGCGTCTGCCTGCAATGTGGGAGACCTGGGTTCGATCTCTGGGTCAGGAAGATCCCCTGCAGAAGGAAATGGCAACCTACTCCAGTATTCTTGCCTGGAGAATCCCATGGACGGAGGAGCCTGGTGGGCTACAATCCACAGGGTCACAAAGAGTCAGACATGACTGAGCGACTTCACTTTCACTTTATAGCCTTTATATGTAGCAACAAGGATAAAGTTGGCAACTGTTTTGGGCTAGGGTCAGGTCATGCAAGCTGCTGTAACAAATAAATCCCTGAGTGACAGAGATTTGCACAGGGGACATTTACTTGTCAATTGCAACACAGTAATTGTTTGCAGGTGGCCTTTGTTATGTTGATTGGGGGGGGGCGGCAAATTCCTTTCTTCCGTTGGCCCCATCCCATGCAGGGCACCAGAGTTCTCTGCATTCAGTCAGTGAATTTGGAGGAGAGAAGGCAAGGCACAACTGCATTTTAAGCTCCTTAACTTAGAAATCACCCTCTTCACTTCTGCTCACATTCCCTTGCAGAGTATGCAAATTGCTGTTCAGTTGCTAAGCTGTGTCTGACTCTTTGCAACCCCATGGGCTGCAGCACACCAGGCTTCCCTGTCCTTCACTGTCTCCCAGAGTCTGCTCAAATTCACTCACATTGAGTGGGTGATGCCATCCCACCATCTCATTCTCTGCTGCCCTCTTCTTTTGCCTTCAATCTGTTCCCAGGGAGCACAAGACTCCGTGTCCATTAAAGCCAGCCAGAAAATGTAGTCCATGGATGGACGTCCGGCTCTTATGGATGGGGGAGCATATATAATCACGGGCAGTGACCAATCTTCTAGAATTTTGGAGAAGTCTGCAGTGAGGTCATTTTCATTTCATAAATATTCATGGATCATCTAGAAGTATGAGGCTACATAATATATTGTGCTCATTCTCACAAAGTTATAATTTATTAGATGGTGTAAGATGTACACAAATTATGGTAATTCAAAGCTATTTCTGATTTATTCATGTAAATTTTATGATGGAAAAATAGATGAGAATGTTGGAAAACGAGTCCCTGTATATGGGCAAACTAGTAAAATGTAGACTCTTTCCTTTGATATATCTCATTTTCCCATTTTCAGATGACAAGCACTTGTATAAATCTTCCCCATTTCCGGATCAAAGGCTGCTGCTGACTGGATTCAGCCACTTGTACAGGAATGTATCTTGGTGTGAAATTAAGCCCATTGAAACTCTAGTGTGGCTTATGTAAATAAAATCCTATATTCCTCATTTGTATATATATATTATATATGTATTTTTTAACCTCAAAGACACATTCCAGTTTCATTGTTGAGTAAGCAATTTTGTGTTCTGGCTTAGAATATAATAGAAATTATCATTTCAGCCAAAGTTGGGGGTGGAAAAAGAGCCGGGAAACTGTTACACTTTCATAAATTATTGTATTAAGAAATAGCTTTTGGAAGAGAATATGTCTAAAAAAGGGCTTACATCGGAACTGCTAGACTTTACTATTCCTGCTTCAACTGTTGTAGATGGATGTAGCATAAATCAAGTGTTGGATTTTTCTTTTTTTGAAAAGGGCCAAATAGCTGATATTTTAGTGATCTCAGGTGGCCTCAACCTTCAACAGCTTGGTGTGGGACTTGGGTTCCCAGCCAGAGATTGGGCTGGGTTGTGGTGGTGAGAGTGCCAGACCCTAGCCACTAGGCCAGTGGTCAGTAACAAGGGCCCTGGCCCTTCAGCTTTGCAGAAGAGTTCCCACAAAGATGGAAAGTAGTGAAGCAAGTAAAGTATTTATTAAGAGGGGAAAAAATGTATAGTACATGTGGATAAACACATGGGCAGACTCAGAGGGAGAGTCCCTGAGTGGAGGTTTGAATTACCTTCATGGGGCATTTCTTCTGGGTTTCATTCGGCCAATCATTTTGATTTGCCTGGTTCACAATCCATATTTGGTTTATCTCAGGATCGTCCCATGTGTGTGCACACATCTCTTAGCCAAGGGGAATCCTAACGAAGAGGTGTCTTGAGTAGAGCACCCCTTGACTTTGCTCCCTCTTTGGCCTGCAAGGAGCCGTTTCTGTGCACATGTGGTCAGAGATGTCTCCTGACTTCAGGAAGGAGAAATATGTGGTCTGAGCAGGGCCTAGCCTCCTCTCTTAATTGCTCTGCTATTCTTGTCTTGGAATTTTGCAGTTCATAGGGAATGAATCTCCAGTCGCTTTACTCTGGGGCGGCAGGGTGGCCATCTGCTTCCTGCCTCATTAGGATATGCTGGATACATTTGGTCTCTGTCACCATTACTCAGTTTTGGCATTATACCATGAAAGCAGACAAAGAGAGATGGAACCCAGGGAGTGTGAATGTGTTTCAATAAATATTAATTGACACTGAAATTTGAATTTCACAAAACTTTCACCTGTTGTGTAACATCATTGCTTTTTATTTCCATACCATTTAAAAATGCAACATCCACTCTGTGCTCCTAGACCATCCAAAAACAGGTGGTAGGCAGGATTTGGCCCACAGGCTTTTCATTTAGTTCACTCACCCTGGTGTACAGGGAAGAAAATAAGAACACGATTTCAGTAAGAGCTAATTTCAGTAAGCTTTATTCAAAAAAATGTGTGAACTATAACATAACACATTAACTGTTATATTCTATATGCTCATTTAGAATCGAACAACATGCATGCTTAAAGTACATGAAATGTGAGATGGTGTTATATGTACTATCACATAAATATTAACCCACACACACACTTTTTAAGCTATTTACATTGATGAAACTCTAAGAAATTATCCTAAATCAGTTGAAAGTGGGAGACAGTTTCAGTCCTACTCCTGTTTAGTGCTCATTCAAGGCCTAATGCTCAATTAGTCAATCAGTAGCCACCGGAAGAAGAAAGCTATTTCTTCACGTGTGTGTGCATTGGGGTGTGTGTGTGTGTGTGCGTGTGTGTGTGTGTGTGATTGAAAGTGAAAGATGATGTGTGTCAGACCTCTCAGTGTCCCTTTTAGATGCCCCTAGCTCAATCACCACGGGCAATGGACCATAAGATACTTATGTATCTTCTGCTTGGCTTCATGCTTGATGCTTCTGATCAGACACAGCATTTCATTTCCAATATCACAGATGACAGGGTAAAATGCGGAATGTGTTGCTGCAAATGTCAAAAGGTCTGTGAAGAAAAGATAGCTCTACCTCTATGTTCGCATTAACAACAATTGAAAATAAATGCCTATTTCCAATTCTTTGGTCTTGTTTAAGTTTTACGTGTTTGATATTTGTTCGTTATTACCTACGTGTCTCCAGGGATTTTTGCCTAGGCTGCAGAAAGAGAGGGAAAATAGAGATACAGAAAATCTTTTGCTAATGGTTAAGTCAGCTTCATTATTAAACCAGGATATTAAAAGTGCTAACTTCATGTACATTAATAGTTTTATTTGATAATTACCCACTTGAAATAATAGACTGATGAGTTGTCACAATACAAGACCTTCAGCCATCTATTTTAACCTTTTCAGTTCAATTCAGTCCCTGAGTCATGTCCGACCCTTTGAGACCCCATAGACTACAGCACTCCAGGCTTCCTTGTCCTTCACCATCTCCCAGAGTTTGTTCAAACTCATGCCTATTGAGTTGGTGATGCATCCAACCATCTCATCCCCTGTCATCCCCTTCTCCTCCTGCCCTTAGTCTTTCTCAGCATCAGGGTCTTTTCCAACAGTCCTGGAAAAGGGTGTTTTCCAAAGGTCCTGGGAAAGACCCTTTTCCAGGGTGTTTTCTTCACATCAGGTGGCCAAAGGATTGGAGCTTCAGCTTTAGCATCAGTCCTTCCAGTGGATATTCTGGGTTGATTTCCTTTAGGATCGACTGATTTAATCTCTTTGCTGTCTAAGGGACTCTCAACATTTTACTCTACAATTATTAATAATCATTTCTGAGGCAAAAGTTTTAAGAAAGGGCTACACTTTTTTTTTTGAAAGAGGTTATTGAACTGAATTGGGATTCTGAAGGCTAGGAAATAATATTGATACCTTTAGTCCTTGCTTCTGATTAGCTCTGAACTTGTCCTTACTCTATTTATAGGTAAAGCATCAGTGTCGGTGTATTTTTCCCAATCCTCTGTTTCAGGAAATTCAGCATATCCTGCAATCTGTACTTGAGAGACCACAGAAACCCAAAAAAGAACACATGCAATTATTGACCCAAAGAAGTATTGAATGTATTAACAAGTTATTGAATTCATAAATTAATGAATAAATGTTATTAATACCCATGGAAAATAGGACCTACTTGGAGTTTTCTTTCAGGTTCATTCTCTTTTACCAGCCAAATGAGGAATCATGAGCCATTAGAAAACTATATGTGTGAACAGGTGGTTTTGTTCTTGAAGACTGGCTTCTGGTTTAGACATGATGTCTTTTCAGCAAGTAATGCATCTTATTACTGAAAAGACAAGGTGATAATGAAAGAAAGAAAGGCAGCAGCCCTCCAAGGTCAGGATTCCTTACTTCTCTCAATAATATGGTTCATCGAAACAGTTCCACAACCTCATTAAATTTATTTTTATAAGATTTCTAGCCCTAATATTATTTTTTTCTTCTTTGTGAAAAGATCAAATTTCTTTTAAATCCTTCTGGTTCCTTCGTTTTCCCCACTGTTTCCTGTCAGTGGAAATCTTATAAGTCAGTATTATATTCTGGCAATTTTGCATCCCATGAGCTAAATGTAGTGCTTTGAAATGCAAGCAGAATACTTTTTAAGTAGGCATTTAATTTTAGTGGAATTTGCATTTGGCAGTCCCAATTCATCTGTTTCAGCATCTGAGTGAAATAGCCCTCTTTGAATTCTAATGGAATGAATACAGTGAAATTAACCTTTTACCACAAAAACATACTATTCTAGGCGAAAGCTTTCACACTGTTCTGAATCACTTCTATGTAGTTATGAGAGTGAATACTGTTAATTTAATTCAGAGAGTGATGAAAGCGGTTCTGAAAAGAGGATGCAAACATCAAGCTTCCTTAATTATCCTGTAAAGTCTCATCAATAAGTGTGGAACATTGACCTGGAACTCCAGCTCATTGTGACACTAGTCTCAGTATCAGTGGTGATGTTAAGCTATGTGCAAAATACCTAAACATAACGAAGCGCTTGAAATCTCCCTTTATGATTATACTTAACTTGGATTTTTGAACTAATTTGTTAGTCAGTTCAGTCATCTTCAGTAAAGTTAACCATCAGCAGAGTCAAGACATTTTTCATAAGTATTTACCTTTTTTCCTTTCAAACAGAGAAACTACGCATAGGAATAAGAGTTTTAAATTTTAAGCATTTTAATTAATATTCCTTTTGGACAATATTAAAGCAACTAAAAAATGTCCCTGGCCAGCTATTAACTGTGTATAAGACCTGTGTACAAAATCTAGCGCCTTAAAGATATATATGTTGTTATTTGTTGCTGTTGTTTAGTCACTGTCTGACTCTTTCGCAACCCCATGGACTATAGTCCACCATGCTCCTTGGTCCGTGGAATTCTCCAGGCAAGAATTCTGGAATGGGTGGCTGTTTCCTTCTCCAGGGAATCTTTCAGACCCAGGGATCAAACCCAGGTCTCTTGTATCTCCTACAATGGTAGGTGGGTTCTTTACCCCCTGAGCCACCAAGAAAGCCCTGTATATAGTTATAGTTTTGTGTGTGTATGTGTGTGTGTGTAATTTTGCCAAAATATTTAGATATTTAAAGTTCATTTTAAAAATCTTTAGTTCTTTAAAAAAATATTTTCTGTATCTCTTAGGTTGTGATTTTTTTTTAATTAAATAGTTTATAAAAGATCTTTGGTCTATCCTAGATCATTATGACTTGTTTTACTGGCAGCTGACAGTTACCAATTATCATGTAAAAATAAGTTTGTATCTATCACTGAAGGAACTGTAGAGAATCACTGTATTGGAGAAAATAACCTTTAACTTTCTCTACTTACTGTGATGTGTAAAGAAAGGAAAATAATTTTTAAAAGTTTAAAGAATAGTTTTGAGCATAGTTTTAAAGTTGTTGTTGTTGTTGTTGTTTTTCTAAACTGCTCCGATTCTCCTCAGTCAGTTCAGTTCAGTCCAGTCACTCAGTCGTGTCCGAATCTTTGCAACCCCATGGACTGCAGCACACCACACTTCCCTGTCCATCACCAACTCCCAGAGATTACTCAAACTCATGTCCATTGAGTTGGTGACATCATCCAACCATCTCATCCTCTGTCATCCCCTTATCCTCCCACCTTCAATCTTTCCCAGCATCATGTTTTTTTCCAATGTGTCAGTTCTTCACATCAGGTGGCTAAAGTATTGGAGTTTCAGCTTCAGCATCAGTCCTTCCAATGAATATTCAGGACCAATTTCCTTTAGGATGGACTGGTTGGATCTCCTTGCAGTCCAAGGGACTCTCAAGAGTCTCCTCCAACACCACAGTTCAAAAGCATCAATTCTTCAGTGCTCAGCTTTCTTTATAGTCCAAATCTCACATCCATGCATGACTACTGGAAAAACTGTGACTAGACAGACTTTTGTTGGCAAAGTAATGTCTGATTCTCCTGGAATAGGGTAATTGGAGTCACCTGGAGAGCTTGTTGAAACAGATTGAAAGGCCTCGCCCCCAGAGGTTCTGATTGGATAGTATGGGGAAGCAGGAGAGTTCAATTTTCTGATGAGGGTTCACTGTTGCTGCTACTGCTGATTGAAAAACCATCCTTTCTAAGTGAGTCTGACTTTTTTTTTAAAAAACTAAAAGGTTTGCAGTGTGTTCCTGAGAAATAAGTAGCAAATTCTTAGAATCTCTTGTTTAGAGCAGGCGTTGAGGTCAAATGGCCTGTAGGTGTGTATCGCAGTCACAAGTTGCGGGGTTTGGAGCCAGTTGCTGTAACATTTTAGGTTTCAGTGGTTTACATATCAGGTATAATGTTATCTTCTTGTTGTTTATTTGCTAAGTTGTATCCAACTCTTCTTGTGACCCATGGACTGTAACCAGGTGGCTTCTCTGGCCATGGGATTTCCCAGGTAAGATACTGGAGTGGGTTGCCATTTTCTTCTCCAGGGAATCTGCCTGAACCAAGGATTGAACCCAGCTTTTTGTGCATTGCAAGGTGGATTCTTTACCACTGAGGCATCAGGGAAGCCCGTAATATTATCTACCAGAGGATTATTGTTGGTAATTAGATAATATTTATTAAACTGTAGACAAGAACTCTGGCATATAGAAAGAGCTCAAGTAATTCAATAAATCCAAACTAAGGCTTGATCTGAGCAAAACAAATAACTAAGTACTTAAATGCCAGGCTGGTCTTTTGATGCCAATGTTAGATATAAAATGAGTTAATAACTGTCCCCCAGAATGTTTAAGTCTTATAAGAAATGTTCCAAAGTGTACTTTGGCTATAAGTCTATTTTTTGAAGGCTGATTCGGAATAACAGTTTTTGAGTTATTTTATTTTAAAAATGTTCATTATTAGGAAATGCATGAATTAGTACTCATTGTTTCCACTTCTATTCCTGTGAAATAAGGCTATATTTTTGTAGTCAAAATTAAGCATAAATGGAAAAAATGAAAATAGTTGTATCCCTACTGACATTTTGAATACTCTGAGATTAAGCAAGTAGTAATAATCAAGGTAATACAGATTAGGATGAATTGCAAATGTTACTCAGCATGGACTAATTTGAAAAGTTTCCAAATTAATCTAAAATGGAGAAATACTTCTTGCTGTATTGTCTTCCTTGAAAATGTTTCAAGACAGATATAAATTTACTGTGATATTATTATCAAGGAAATAAGTTGAAACGTGATTCTAATAGTATCAATGCTGAAATAACTAATGTACTGAATGTTTTATATATTACATTCATGGAAACAGGGACAAGTGAAAAGTTAATTATCAATATGACCTTTGACCTTGTTAGGCTCTTTTTGATCTCAATTTTATTGTTTAATACACCCATAAAGCAGTGGCACCCCACTCCAGTACTCTTGCCTGGAAAATCCCATGGACGGAAGAGCTTGGTAGGCTGCAGTCCATGGGGTCGCTTGGAATCGGACATGACTGAGCGACTTGGCTTTCACTTTTCACTCTCATGCATTGGACAAGGAAATGGCAACCCACTCCAGTGTTCTTGCCTGGAGAATCCCAGGGACGGGGGAGCCTGGTGGGCTGTAGTCCATGGGGTCGATAAGAGTCGGACACGACTGAGCAACTTCACTTTCACTTTTCACTTTCATGCATTGGAGAAGGAAATGGCAACCCACTCCAGTGTTCTTGCCTGGAGAATCCCAGGGATGGGGGAGCCTGGTGGGCTGCCGTCTATGGGGTTGCACAGAGTCGGACACGACTGAAGCGACTTAGCAGTAGCAACAGCAACTGTAAGTCGGTTATGACAGTTACTTCCATCATATGACAATTGCACAGTGATAAGAATTCAAGAAAATAACCTTTTGCTGAAGAACCTATTGTAATACAGTGACACCCAGCTGAAAGCATTCAATAAGTTTTAATTCTTGTCCAAACTCCCATAATTCTACCTTTTCCCAAGGCCTCAGTGTTTTTCACTAAAGGTCTCTCATATCTTATAGTATGATTTAGTGTTTAGTTCAATTAGTATTTGAGCAAATGAATGAATGAAAATATCCTCTGGAGTTCACTTTCTAATGTACCTACTATCAAACTCCCATATGAGGAAGTATCTTTAAATGTGCAAGATCAAAATTCATGGTCACATAACATGAATAAAACTTTAATGTGGAATGTAACATTTTTGAATTCTTAAATTCAAGATACCAGAGAAAGAAAATCTTTACAGAAACTAGTTAAAATGTCTTTTGGTAAGTGCTCAGGATGAGAAAACAAGGCACTAATTTTACATCCAGATTAGAATATATTTTCTCTCTTATTTTCACATCACAGTTAGTTACCACTGAGGTTCCATCCTTCACAGAGGCAGAAAAAAAATAATTTAAATCACTCCCAAAAGGTCTGTTTGAGTCCTGATAGCTTGATTCTCTTTGAAAGCCTTGAACTTCTTATGTGCTGAGATTCAGAGCTTCACTAACTTTTTTATTGTCCCTGGCTAAAATGACTTATTTGAGTGGGGGGTTATTTCTTATCTCATTGGAAGCTGTAAAAAGCAGCAGTCTTTGTATCTTTGAACAGATGAAATGGTTTAACATTGCTCAAAACTTGTCCAAGATGCTAATCTAAATCCTCAGCTAGACCATTTGAACACATGACCACACAGACCAAAGAAAATTTAGTTTAAAAGAAATCTTACAGGAATCAGATAATAGATCTTAGGCTATTTGGATTTCCTCACAGGATAAGAGAAGCAACGGGGCAACAACACCGCTCCTCAAAACAGAAGTTGAACTATTTCCTATATGTGGAAAGGGGCAACCATTTTATCCATTGTTACGAACTTGCTCCAGAATTTGAGCAGTATATATCGCAATTAGCACTGGGTATTGCTACCTTGCACCCCAGGATCTCCTCAATTTTAGCATTCTGAAATCTACTCCTCAATGTTTTCTTCTCCATATTCATTTCTCACACAACTGTTCTTGGCGGCCAGCTTGTTGGTATGTGGTATCACAGGCCTTTTAAGCTTGAATAACCTCAGCGTCATCCTTAATTTGGTTACTGATTCGTTTTGACTGTGAGATGGAGATGAGCATGTAGAGGGTTCCTAGAGGAACTCTTGGGATCACTTAGAGTAGAACAGAAGAGAAGCAAGGGAAGGAGGATGGGGAAGTGAGAGAAGCCTTGTGTACTCTGAACAAAGCTCCCAGCTGACCTCCTTAGAAGCTGAAAGCTAGGATGGTCCCTCAGCCCTGTCCTGAGGTTGAGAAATGGGAGTGGGGCTTGCTGTTCCACTTTCACAATTATTGGATGCAGTTTCCCTCCAGAGAGGGAAGTGATCTTGGTCAAAGTGACTCTCTTTCATCAAGGAAATTCTGAAGGGGGAAATGACCCTTCAGTCATAGAGGGTTATCTGGTCAACGCATAGCGTCTCTACTGTGGACTTCTTACCTTCTTAAGGAAGATGGTATTTGTCAAAAATATTGCCTCTTTACTTCCAGCCCCCACCCTGCTATTCTACCATTGTTGCTGGCCAAAATCTTGGCCTTCTCTGCCCACTGAAGCTTAATGAGAAAATACAGAGTTCGGAGGAAATAAACAGGTGCCTTTCATTCTCAGGCAGCACAGAGGGGGGCCACAGTGGGGTCCTGACTCAAGAACTGTGCCCACTCCCTCCATGAGGAGTCTAGGGGCTTCTATAAGGCAAGGGCTCACAATCAGGAGTTGGCGATCAGGAACAAAGGTGGGAGGATCTTGATTTCTTCCTCTTGCATTTTTTTTAAAGACCTTCATAAACTGGCGACAGTAACCCAGTAATTGAGTCTGGCAGTTCAGTGTCTCTGAGGCCTTCTTTCTGATATGTAACTACAAGGGGAAAGGTGTTGCAAGGGTAAACACCAGATAGTGAAAGTGAAGTCGCTCAGTCGTGTTCGACTCTTTGTGACCCCGTGGACTGTAGCCTACCAGGCTCCTCTGTCCATGGGATTTTCCAGGCAATAGTCCTGGAGTGGGTTGCCATTTCCTTCTCCAGGGGATCTTCCCAACCCAGGGATCAAACCCAGGTCTCCCACATTGTAGACAGACGCTTTACCGTCTATGCCACCAGGGAAGTCAAACACCAGATAGGGGATGTATTTAGCATAGAGTCAAAGGAGAAACTGTGAACTGCAGTCCTGCAGGGTTAGGGGACGGAAAAGCAAAGTTAGTTACAGACATACAGAGTTAGGAGGCAGGAAAGCAAGCTTAGTTACAGACATGCAGAATTAGAAGCAGTTCAAGTAAAAAACGGTATGTTCAGGCCTGCTCACGGTTCTCTTTATCTTCTTTGTTCTCAGGAAAGAGAAGGAGAAAAGCTCATTCTTTTTTTCCTTTTCACTGCAATAGCATCATCTTAGTTTAGGCATTTGTAGTGCCTAACATCTAGGAGATAACTGAGGCTTCCCAACTGGGCTTAATCTGACCAATCCAATCCATTGTTTTTTCACTACACTCTTTAAACTCACAAAACTCTGCTATACCATGTCATTAGAGAGCTCAGTAGTTCTCACTAGCTCTCCTTTCGGCAACAGGAGCAAATTCTTGAGTTTACAACTGAAGAACCGACTGTCTGCACTGTGTAGCTATTGCAGCCTCTTTCCCTCAAGCACTTCTTAACTTTTTTTGGTGCCATCGATTCCTTGAATTTCTTCTTGTGTGCTATGGCCACTTCATCATAGCTAGTTCCACTTTTTTTTTTTGTATAAATCTTTATTCTTATTAATTTTTCATTTCAGGATTTTTTCAGGCTTACGTAGTAGTTATAAGAATGATACACAATTCCCATATAGCCTTAACTTAGATTCCCCACATGTCAACCTGTTATATGATGACATTACATTGATCGTTATCCAGAAATTAACATTGATAGACCACTTTAATCTGTAGACTTTACTGTTTATAGACTTCATCTCTTGCCTGATCGATGTCTTTTTCTGGACAAGGACTACACCCTGCATTTAGTTCTCATGTCCCTCTTACTTTGGACAGTTTCCCAATCTATCTTTGTCTTTCATAAACATGAAGAGCACAGGACAATTATTTTCTAGAATGTCCCTCATTTTGAATTTGTTGATGCATTTTGGTAAGTGATGCCATATCCTTGGTGCATCGTATCAAGAGGCACAAGGCGTTGCCATGTCTCATTTCTGGTGACATTAACGTCGATCACTTGAGGTGGTTTCTCTAAAGTTACTGTTTTTTCCTTTCACAATAAGGACTTAGTGGGGAGATATTTTTTAAGACAGTGTCAGTATCCTGTTTCTCCTTATACTTTTTCATCTAACATTTGTCGATTAATTTTAGGATGCATTAATGATTTTTATTACTGTGATGCTTGCCAAATAATGTTATTCATTTCCATCATTCGTTCTACACTTATTACTTGGGATATTATTATAAAGAAGAACAAACTCTTCTCACTATCGATATGTACTCCTGGATTTTTATTTTATCCTCTGGGCTATAATGTATTACTGTCAATATCTTTTTCTCAAAATTTTCTCAAATTTGGCCACTAAGAGGTCTTTCAAGTTGAGTCCTATGCTTTTTGAGATGTCTGCATCTTTTTTTGAGCACTTTTTGAATGGAATCTTGTTCATATTCTGATTCATCTGTAAATCAAGGAGTGATCCTAGCAAGGAGTCATCTAGCCTGTATTTGATAAAAGCTGGCATTAGAGAACTGCATGTCTAATTCAAGAAGAATTCTCTTGCAGAGAGTTTTTTTTTTCCTTTAGTTTTATTGAGATATAATTGGCATTATGTAAATTTAACATTATATCATGCATATACATTTTGAAATTATATATTTGAAATTATACATTATATTTTTGAATATTGCATAACTTTCAGATGTACAGCATGATATGATACATGTATATTTTTGAATTTTATTGCCATAATAAGATTAATTAATTCATCTATTCCTTCCCATAGTTATTTTTTTGTGGTGAGAATATTTAGGATTTACTGTCTTAGTAAATTTCAGTTATGCAATACAGTATCGTTAACTGTGGTCATGTTCTAGCCAAACATTCTGAGAAACAAACTCATTCAGAAGGACAGCGTGGATAGTGGATGCCATTTATTACACCGGCAGGTCCGAGGCAGAGTTTCCTCTCCAGGGACCCCAACAGATTTTTGTGAAAACCTCCACGGGGTCACAAAGAGTCAGACATGACTTCACTTACTTGCTTATGTACCCGAAATGTACGTGCACAAGCCCACATCCCCATATTACTCAGTCCTACTCTGAAAAATGTCAAAGGGAGATTCAATCAGGTTACAGCCATATTTCATAATCAGAAGGATCAGCTGGTTATACATTGTAGCCTACACCAGTGGGTGCCATAAAGATTACAAAGGTGATTAACTACATAGGGGATTATTACATTTTTTTCCTGAGATGGGAAATCTTGGTATAGAATATGGTGTTTATCAGTCCTGGAGGCCTGTTCTACCTTAGGAATGTTATCTCCATGGCTACCAGGCACATAGTCCAAAGTTCACTGAGAATGTAAGATGGAGTTTTCTTCTTTTCCAAGATGGAGTCAGCTTGGCCTGTTCCTTTCCTCCTTCAGTCACTATGCTATACTTTGGACCCCTTGAACTTGGTTTGTGGAACTGAAGGTTTATATCTTTTGACCACTTTTCTCCATTTCTACCTTTCCCCAGACCCTGGCAGCCACCATGTTACTCTATGCTCCTAATAGCTTGATTATTTTAGGTTGCACCTATTACTGACAAAATGAGCATTTGTCTTTCTGCATCTGACTTCTTTCACTGATCCTAATGTCCTCCAGGTTTATCTGTGTTCTTGCAAATGGAAGGGTTTCCTTCCTTTTCAAGACTGAATAATGTTCTCTTGTATCCAACCGTTTTTCTTTGTCCATTCATTTGTAGATGGACCTTTAAGTTGTTTTCTTGTCTTGGCTGTTTTGAATAATGCTGCAGGGAATATGTGGTGCAGATATCTCTTCAATCTCTTGTTTCCATTTTCTTTGGATATTTACACAGTGGGATTACTGGACCATATAATAGATGTGTTTTCAACTTTTCAAGATGTGTTTATACTGATTTCCATAGTGGCTATATCAATTTACATTTCCCGTAGCACTACACAATGATTTGCTTTTCTCTACATCCTCACCAGCATTTGTCTTTTTGCTAGTAGTCATTCCAACAGATGTGAGGCGGTATCTCGTTGTGGCTTTGATTTGCATTTCTCTGTTGATTAGTGCAATGGCACCCTATTCCAGTACTTTGCCTGGAAAATCCCATGGATGGAGGAGCCCGGTAGGTTGCAGTCCATGGGGTCGCTAAGAGTCAGAGACTACTGAGCGACTTCACTTTCACTTTTCACTTTCATGCATTGGAGAAGGAAATGGCAACCCACTCCACTGTTCTTGCCTGGAGAGTCCCAGGGACAGGGGAGCCTGGTGGCTGCCGTCTGTGGGGTCGCACAGAGTCGGACACGACTGAAGTGACTTAGCGGTTGATTAGTGATGTTCAACATCTATTCAACATTTATCTGTTGGCCATCTACCTGTCCTCTTTGGTAGAGTGTCTATTCAGGTCGCCTGTTTTTAAATTATGTAATTTTTCATATATATATATATATATATATATATTTGGTTGTGTGAATTCCTTGTTTTGTTTGGATATTAGCTCTTCATTAGATATATGGTTTGCAAATGTTTTCTCCATTCCTTACCTAAGTTTGGTCCTTCAGAGAAATTGTGCAATCAAATGAATGATGAGATTCTGTCCTCCTGCTATTGTTTTTAGAAGCCATTTAGGTTTTGACTGACAAACATATTTTGTGGTGTTTATATTTGGATAATGATAATTTAAAAGTATTAATAAGAAACCCTTGTGAACTAAACCCAAAGGAAAATTCTCTCAGATTTCCACACTGTTCTCAGAGGGGACCACAAACATATTAGAACAGCCAAAGGAGATTCTGGTTCTGCTGAGTATGTGCCATACTCAAAGGATTCTGGGAGATGTAGGCAGCCCCCAAGAATTAGTTCAGGTGTGAATGCCTCCCCTGATACTTCGTTTTTTCTTCATTCTGTAGGAACTTTTCCAGTGTTCTGTGGGAAATAAATTGGTGAATGTTTCTATCTTTTAGAAATTTCAGTCTAACTAGGAGAGAAAAGCATGAATCATGTAAGATTAAATTTTTTTCTTAAGATTCAAGAAAAACAGCATATTCAGAAAAAAAAAAAAAGAAATTAAGTTTGGCCAGATCTGAATTGAACAATAATTGTAGTTGAAATATTGAAATTTGATCAGAGTGTTTGAGTTAGTGTATGAGTACA